>NW_019737981.1:307561-400203 GCF_002891405.2 Cryptotermes secundus
CCCCCCCCCGCCCTTAATTTCCATTTACTGATGGCATAATCATCATCTGCCCTATCCGAAGCTGAAGAACCGTGCTGTGTAGTGTAGCCATACCGCAGACTGCACCGAATCGAGCGGATGTGGTTATTCCACCATTTGCAGACGAAGAGAGCGGAGCACATCCTGGTAAGGTTGTCAGCCAATCAGGGGTGATGAATGGCCCTAATATATTTCTGTTGGCACTTGCATTTATTTAAAGAGAAAGTGAAGCTACTCTATCTGTACTGCTATTTCTTGCAGCAATTAGATTTTCAGCTGCCACCGTGCGAACTGGTGTAATGGTGAAGGTGTAGCCTTCAGTTCAACAGATTATCGATTAGAAGATGGATCGGCCTGTTCCCACTAACATTATGCACGGTTTGCCTCGATATCTCCGGTTTCTTGTAGTCGGTCGGTACAGCGGGACACAGAAGGGGAATGAAGATGCTGGTCCTTCGACTTTTACAGAGGAACAAGAAGGAGCGTAACTGATTGAAGCACTATACTACAAGCCGGAAGGTCGCGGGTTCGATTCCCGACGCGGTTATTCTTCAATTGACCTAATCCTTCCAGACCCACTATGGCTCTCGGGTCAACTCAGCCTCTAACAGAAATGAGTACCAGGAATCTTCCTGGGCTTAAAGGAAAGCCGGCGCTTAAGGCTGACCTCACCGCCATCTGTGAGCCAATTGTCTAGAAAATATGGGAACCTCGACGTCTTACAAACCTATGGGCCTTCACGGCTTGTTAAATGGATAGCTTTACCTTTTCTCTTATCAAATATCTTCTCTTAGTTTCTCGTCTATACGCGCAACCTTAACATGCTTACGTCAAAATAATCAATATTCTTCACATGTTAGGCTGCATAGTGTCAAGTGTCAACAAATCTTCTACATCTCCGTGTAATGATATTCATTTATTTCCTGTAGCAATCCCCGCTTCATTAATCGTAAACTAAAAAGCGAAATAAATATCAAATTAGCATTCTGAGAGGACTTCCCAGTAACAAATAGACTCATCCTCAGAAAGACACTGGTACAGCATCCAACGTGCTACAGGTATATGCAGTCGTTGTTTACATTCCCTACAGAATGGACAATAATTCCTAAGATGAGGAACCGACTAAATAATTTACATTAATTTACTACTACATCACGAGCCTCCTATATAATTTTATATACACGAAATATAGAATTTCCAATTTGTCCGTGGGAACGCAACAAAATTACAAAACCAACGACTGACTCGATGATGTAAAACATCAATCAAAGAATTTTATTCTTGTTTTACACTATAACTTCTGTTTTATTGTATTTTTACGTCAAGTATTTTACATAATTAATGTACTGTATCCAATTTTACTAGTACTGCGGTTCAGTGGTGTATATATGTTAACAATGTAGTTGCCTGATGATGGCTATTAATAGCCGAAACATGTAGCAGAGCCGAAACTAGGCACTGATCTTGATATTTGTTGTGTTGTGACGGTTGTAATATAGAAGGTATATGCAGATTACAGTTCAAAACAAAAGGGTAAGTTCCAACAGAACCTTAACTTTGCGTCGACCATTCACCGCCTTACGTGCAACACTACGTTCCACAAAATTTATCACCTTTACAATTATAAAAGTTTGTTGAGCTTCTAGAATACTCCACATGTTTCGGCCAACATGGCCGTCATCCTGTGTTAAGAATAGGCATAATGAGGAAATCGCGAATTCCACTTGTTGCCGGTGCATATGTGACCCCTCTGATGTATATGTGTGTGTGTTGTGTTCTTCGTTGTGTGTTTTCTTCCTTAAATATTGTCCATAGACGACATTGGTTTAACCCTGAAGAGACGTCAGTATTGTTACTCCGGACTTTGTCTATGGTTCAGTGCTCTTAACATCATTAAAGAACACAGCGTTTCGAAAACTGGATCTATTTCCATTATCAGGTGAGGAGATGGAACACACCTACTCTGTTGGGTCTTTAAGAAATAGCTAACCTCAATCACAACAGCTATTGTTTTCGGGCCCAGCAGTGTAATGTCTCCCACCTCATAACCTGAGACGGAACCAGTTTCCGAGACGCTGCCTTCTTCAGAATACCGGACGATATACAAAGACCAGAAACCCAATAATCCCGAGTGTTATACACCATCGTCAGAACCCTTTATATTCTGTTCGGTATTCAGAAATACTGGAAGAGCATTCCTATGCACCTACAGGGTATACAAAAACATTGATGTATTATATTTCATACTGGAGGAAACGTGCATATCCTTTAGATAAACATCTAGCACATAGTTTCGCGTATAATTAACATAATTTAGGGTTGCAAGAATAAAATATTAGACGTCATAATAAATCTTAATTATTAATTATATTTATACACTACATTTTGAGTATATAAAAATATACAATTTTATAAACCAATTAATAAATAGGTTTCTCTGATAGGTCAAAGTAGCTGCTGGGGTAGTATGTTACAAGTGGCCATGACGGTCTGCTTCCACAACATATCCAATCCAATCCAATCCAACTTTCTTATAATCACGCGGTCCACTCAGCCTCGTGATGATAATTGAGGAGCTATTTCAAGGAAATAGCGGCTCCGGTCCAGAAAACCGAAAGTAACGACCGTGGAGATTCGTTGCACTAACCACGCGACCTCTATCCGCAAAATTTGGCACTAAACTTCGCCGATAAGCGGCGGTCGCTCGGTCGGTATGGTTCGCTTGCGGACTGAAATCACGGAGTTTTTTTAGTAGTACGTTATTTTGAAGCGTTTTTCTACTGATATTCCGGTCTAGAAAACTGAAATTAACGGCCGTGGGGATCCGTTACGCTGACCACTTGACTCCCTCTATCCACAAAAGTTGGCACTAACTTCGCCGGAAAGCGGCGTTCGCTCGGTCGGTATAGAGACCTTGCGGACTACAGACCACGGAGGTTTTTTGGAGTTCCTACTGATACAGTTACGTATGAATTAAACTCACTTATATACGTCAATATTATTATTATTACCCCATCAGTGAAGCTCTGCTGCGTTAATTCAGTGTATTTAGCTACTGCTTATACATAAGGCGGGAATGTCAGATAGAGATCTCCACATGCTCAAGCCATGGAGTCATATGAGGAAGCGGAGGTGTGATTTTGCATACCTAATTGGGCCATCAGATGGAGATTAGTGGTCAGGTTCACGCCCTGGCCGCTTTGCTCACTGGGAAAGAGCTACCCCGGCTCCTAAACAACAGGTTATTAAAAACAATGACGACTGTTACATACATTTCACTGGGGGAAAATTCAGAAATGTGAGAAACTAAACGGGACATAAAATCCAGAATTACTTTGCTGGATGTAGTGAGTAAGAAAGTTCTATGTTAATGTGTGAACTTAAAAATAGTCAAAATGTCGGACCAAGTGGAGACAGTTTAGTGTCTTATGTGGTTTTTGCAGCAAAGCCATCCACATCCCTGCCGCGTCTAATTAGGAACAAGTTTGGTGAAGATCCACCCGAGAGAAATCAGACTTTAGGTGTGGCATAAACTATTTTCGGAAACAAGAAGTTTTTGCAAAGTGAAGAAACAGTACAGCTCGTTCGTTCTACTTACACAGCCCAAGAAAGCCAACAGTCAGGGCTAGTCTCACAACCTACAGTTTGGAAGAATTAATTAGCCATGAAGTATTACACGCTGAAGGTTGTTCAAGCAATTAATGAAGATGATAATGAACCGAAGTTTATATTTTGTGGTAAATTCCTAAACTCCACTTACTGTCTGCTTCATGTTGGTTTCTTGCTTCGATTACTGTTAGAATTTAAAGATTGAGGGCATATTTGTACGATACATCACTTGACTTCTAACGGACTACACGGCCTGATACCATAGAAGATAGAAATATTTATAGCCATCGCTCTGAGAACCTAAAATCCAACATGGTTCGAAGAAGATGAAGATCTTTCTCCCACGTCGTGTCTGGTGATGAAGACACTTCTCACAGTTCAGGTCATGTGGTCTTTTTTTTTATTGCTAGTGGGGTGGCACTAAGTCACTTGTACTGCGGCTACTTCTGGCCTATTGTACCAGCCCCAGATGATAGGTGAGGGTGATTGTGGAGCAATTGGTGGAATGAAGATTGGCATGGGAAACCGAAATACTCGGAGAAAACCTGCCCCAGCGCCACTTTGTCCACCACAAATCCCACTTGACCAGACCCGGGATCGAACCTGGGCCGCCGCGGTGGGAAGCCAGCGACTAACCTCTTGAGCTATGGCGCGGCCCTTTCTGAAGGTTACTCTATTCTGTATCATTATAGTTATCTTTGTTGTCTTTTTCAGAGACTGTTTCTGAAACGTCTGTGAAGAATGTAAATATTGGAAAAAACTTTTGTTATCATTTAAAACTACACCAATCTCAAGTTTGCACAATATGTTTAGTAAACCATACGTGATCCTAAATTAATTCTATCAACCGGCAATGCAGAGTTTCAGTTCTTGAACCATCATTAACATGAATATGGGTGAACAGTTCTATCTTCTGGGATATAACATAGTGTAGTCAGTTGAAAGTCAATCTGTGTTTCGGAGGAATATTTTGCCCCAATTTTCAGGGTTGACGAATAAGCCAAGCAACAAACAAGCGCGAAATTAAGTGGCAATCAAGAGACAGAATTCTTTATAACCACCGCTGTGAGAACCTCAAGTTCTACATGAATACGGGTGTTGAGCAAATATCCATGGATCCTTCCTACTTTCTGCCAACCAATCTCACGAGCTCCGTGATTAGAAAGTAACTGTCACAGGGAACTGCACAGAGGACGTATGTATATGTTGTTGAAATAAAATACAGTGTAATCAAACCCAGTCTTAACAATTGTTTCTTGTGATTCTGGAATCCAAAATTCCGCAATTTAATGAAACCTGTGTTTCCATATAAACTGACATACGAGTGTAACATCTACTCAGTTCCTCGTCTGTTTTCTTTTTCTTTTACAGTTTCGCTGTCCATCTGAAAGGGCACATATCCTTGTAATTAGGCATACAAAGCGAAGAGAATAACTGACACTGAGTTTTGATTTTATTACTGAGAGACACGATTTATGCTGTAATTTGTCTAATTTACATGTGCATTTCTGGAATTTTCCCTGATAATCCGTTCTGCCAGGCTTTTACCGAAACTCAGGCCGTGCCATAGCTCAGGCGGTTAGTCGCCGGCTTCCCATCGCGGTGGCCCGTGTTCGAGCCCAGTTCGGGCCATGTGGGATTTGTGGCGGACAAAGTGGTGCTGGGGCAGGTTTTCTCCGGGTACTTCGGTTTCCCCTGCCAATTATCATTCCACCGACTGCTCCACATTCATCATCTATCATCCGGGGCCGGTACAATAGGCCCACTAGTGGCCGACGTACCAAATGGACTCAGTCTCACACCACCCTAATAGAAACACTGAAACTCAGCTACGACACTTCTTTACGTCACACTCCGCTTCAACACTCAATGGTAGATAACAAAAGAGGACCACACACAGCACTGACTTTGTAATGATGCGTTTCTGTAGAAATACAATTTCAATTCCGTCTATACAGCGGTCTCCACTGAGTGCATGTTATATTACTGCATTGATCAACAGGGTCAACAGTGTGTTTCAAGGGTTCTGTTCTCCTCCGGCTGTTTCATATGTTGTGTTCAAAGTAGATACTGGATTGATTACAATTTTACACTCTTTAAAGCATTAAAAATTGTTTTATATCTCCATTAATGGATCCATTAAAGTGCATAAACAATATTGTTTCCATTATTTAATCAATAACCAGTCAACAGTCAAAATTAAAATTAAAACCAAAGGTTACATGTACATTAATTCTGCATAAAATGGACATTTTTCTAAAACTGTGGGTGGTATCAAGGGGGACTGCAGAAAATCAACAACGCCCAATGGAGGCTGGGATTAGTAACAGGAAGGAGTACACCTCGCTATTCGAAAGGTTTCGTGCTTTATGTTTTGGCTCTCTAAGTAGATGGACAGCACTAGGTTAGGCAGTATGGTCACTACTGAATTGACAAGCATTTAGAGCGAAGTGACAGTGGCCTAATCAAGGTACTACTTTCCTGGTGAGACTGGGTAATATCACGAAAAACACGACTCGGAGTAGCCGAAATTCAAACTGCGCACGCCCAAGCGAAATCTTGAGTTATCGTTACACCAAGCAATTCCTTTCTATGGACGTGATGACTCCTTTCCTAAAAGTGTCGAAGTGTATTTTCTTTTTCCTTTGGAGCTAGAGCCCCTTTTTGGGCCTTGGCCTACCTCCATGAAACTCTCTGTTTCAGTTCAGTTTACTAGATCCTAGACATTCGGTAGGACTCCTTAGGCGGGTACCAGGAATGTTCCTTGGGGTAAATGGCGGCCAGCGAGTAGGGCTGACAACCTTACCGCCATCTGTGAGCAGACTGTCTAGAGAATATGTGGGAGCCTTGACGTCTCACAACCCTATGGGCTTCCACGGCCTGTTACGGGGATAGCTTTACCTTGTCTTTATGGTAAGTAACTACGCAAATTTATCATTTGAGATGCCTTTAACTTCGATCTGTTCGGGGGTTACTTATTTTCCTCTGATAGGCTTAGCCTTAATCACCCTCTTAGACGTGGCTGGCGTCTCCGTTTTACTTACAGCGTTCGAGGTATATTCGCCCCAAAGGCTTGATTGCGAGTGGCTGCTCTGTGTGTTCCTATAAGCCGTGCGTTACAGTCAGTTTTTTTTTGTTAGTGTCTTTATTACTGCAGCGTAGTGAATGCGAGATAATCGATTAGGACACGGGTCTGGAGGTTTTTACGGAGCACCATTTCACCATTCAGACACGATGCAATACTAGGGCGAGTGAGTGGGTGCAAGTGTTTGGAGTATCGTGCTGAATTCGTTCGGAAGCCTTACCGTTGGGTTAATCTGCCCATTGCGTAATTCATAAATGTTAAATAACGTTTTAAAATAACGTGATATATCAAGTACTTCAGTATTTGAGAGTAGTCATTCAAAATCCACAATTCTGTGTGAATAAAATGTACATATTCCTAGCGCTGCTAGTGGCTGCAAATGTAAACGTACTGATTGTTTTCTGTCCATCTATCCACGTATCCACCCATCCACCTGCCCAGGTACCTCCTTTTATATGGATCTATCTTTTTTGTCCGTCCAGCCATTCATATACACGTACCTACCTATCTGTCTATATATACTGCGGCATGTAGGGCCGTTGCTAGGTAACGACAGCGAAATAAGCAACTGTATAACAGCCGTTGCTAGGCAATAGCTCAGTAGCGAAAACAGACACGAATGCAACAATGAAGTGACTGTGGAAAGCGGTGTTTTCTATGCGTTCCATTGTGACAATATTTATACACTCACATTCTTAGCCTACTTTCCTTATTTTGAGTAAAATGCGTCTTATGAGCTCACCTTACCGTTTCTGCGTCTGTGTATCCCCCTGTAATTTTTTAGTGTCTAGTATCAGAGGACAATAGGCTATTAGTTCTTCCCAGAACTTCTTGCTATTCTCAGGCTGGAGTGCGACACAGCCTCTTGGCACTTTGGCCGTAAATGGCGTATCTCTTGTCTCGAGCACAGCTTGCGACAAGCTGGCAGTAGTTCCGTTGTCAGAGTGGCCCAACTCTTCAAGAAAAGTTCCGTCCCTTAGAGAACATGAACATTTTTTACCATATTCAGAAAATCATGCTGTTAACAGCCACATGGGCCCAATCCACTTCGTTGCATTATCTGTTTTAAATATCCATTTTGATATTATCCCTCAACTATGCCTGCCTCTGCCGGATGATCCCTTTCCTTTCAGGATTTGGATGCATTTCTCACCTGTACGATGCATGCTACATGCACTGCACATCTCATTCCCATATCTAGTCAACCTAACAATATCTGGCGAAGAGTACAAATTATGAATTTCCTCGTCGTTTAATTTTCTCCAGTACATGCTACTTCCTCTACGGTTCTTCATGTAAAGGATAATTATAGAAACGGGCTTCGGGCTGGAGAGCTAAGGAATCGGGGTTCGATTCCCCGCATGCGCAAGAGATTTTTCTCTACTCTACAGCGTCCGGATGGGTTCTGAGGCCACACAGCCTCCAAAACTTACTGGGTATTATTTATCTAGGGATAAAACGGCCGAGGCGTTAAGCCGATAACTCACCTCCAACTAGAGTCGAGGTGAGGAATGCATGGAGCTACATACTCACTGTCCCATACGCCTTCATGGACTGGTGCTTACTGGATTATGTACAAGGACAATTTCAGCTCACAAAAAGGAAGTTCATTTGGCAAAAAAAGAGTAAATTGAATTCATTTCCGTTAAATATTAAGAGAGTCCATAAAATACGTTCTCAATATTCATTCCTCATGGGTTTAATTATTAAACGTAGACACATGGCTAAAGAAATAACTAGCTGCGGGCAATATAGATTTCTAAGCAAGTCACAAGCGGCTGTCTCTTTTAATTGAAATATCCGCTGTATTATTGCTATGGGTGCAAGAAGTACGAGATTAATCCGCCAGAAGCCGTGTCAATGTGTCACTGGTACAGCACAGCAGTTCTCCGTGTTTCAACATTAAAAAGTACGTACTTAGGTTGGTTAAGGTAGTTTCCGACGGTTTCAGTAGCCTCCAGTGTTATAAAAGTAAATAAAATGCTTCCTAATACCATGGCAAAAGACATGGGTGCTCAGCCTTACAGACAGATGTGCCATATTCAATTATATAATAAGACTACAGTGGCTGGAACATTCTAGTATCTGAGCCGCAAACAATATACATGTAAAACTGAACATTAATATTTCGCGTTGCTGAAGTTAGCACTGCCTTTGCTCTGGGGGGGGGGGAGATCTGGTTCAGTTTTTGAAATTCCAATTCGAATAAACATCAAAATGAAATGCACGTTTGGTTGTTCTGGAACGGAACGTTACTTCGGTTTCTTTGGTAAGCGAAAATGCATGCTCGTATTCACATGTGGCGCCAAGTATCATGCTAACTTACTTAATTCTGAGAACAGAGATGTTGGCAACGAAGCGTAAATGTAGTTGCAAGAATCTGGCTGAAACTTTATTACAACGATTTGAGTTACAATGCAGTTCAATGATTTCAAATGTACATTTTTATGAAACATCTCTGACTTCAACGGAGAAAATTTCTCGAGGATGCCATGGCTATGAAAGCTACTTAATCTCACTTCAAAATTCTCATTAAGGAATTAATCATTTCCCTCCATGAACAATTCGGAACTGAACAATTACGTGTCCATCCTTATGAAGAAAATAAGAGGTTTCGAATTTGTTTAGCATATGGACTTATAGTTTTGTCGCTTCCTACTGCCTGTGTTCTGTACAATTTTGGTGGAAAGATCATTAAGTTTGGGCTATGTACTGAATAGGGCAGACAAGGCAATTCACTCTTTATGTGCTACTAGTGTGGTATTTCTTTTTTCTCTTCTTCTTCTGTTTTCCGTCTCCCTCTTCCTCCTTTCTTCGCAGGTTTTTCTATGTCACTGGATGTCCCAAATGCCATCTTTATGCTTGTGTCTTTCCATGTTTTTGTTATTTGTTTCGTTCCATTCCGAAGATGTGAATACGGCCCACTTTTTGGTTATGTTTGTTCTACTCTGTGTTGCGGTGGTTTTTCTGGGGTCCTATTATATTCGTATGATTTATATTCTGAGGTGTCATTTTTGGTAGTAGTTTTGTTGCAATATATGTTTGTTTATATCTATTTATGTTTCTGTTCTATTCGTTAATCGGATAATCCAATAATTATTCTAGTAATCATGAAACTGATAAAGATAAAGCTGTCTTTGTACTTAATTAAATACCGTAAAATGAAGACGCATGGGGAACGCAAGTATAGCTCCACCATTCTTGGTCTCATTAGATCGAGGGGAGTGGTCAGCTTCAAGCCTCGCTCACTTTGCCCTCAGGGAAAGAGCCGCTTCTGTCCATTGTGTACAAGGCTGGGTGGTCCTCAGTGCAGGTTCGGACGACGTGAAGAAGAGAAAATTCTACTGTCCCTGCCCAAGATCGAACATCGACCTGCAACTGATAACTAAATTTTATGTTGTACAGGGTGACATTACCACATCACGAAGGAAGAAAAAATGAAAGAACAGCCCGAGGAAATCAACGTAGAGATAATACACAGCTATAAAAATAATATAATTTGTTTAGACAAAGACGTCTATGATATAGCAAGTGTCACTTTTGGCCGCCTGTCACTTCTCACACCCTCGAATCCATCTCCTTGTCTGAAATTTTTCTTCTGCGCATTCAAGGTTACTCTTGGCCTTGTTCATAGTTACGTGACACTTGCTTTACTAAATAACATTATAAGACAAAACAGCAATACAAATTAAAATCTACTGCCTTATATACTGCAATTTAAGCAGTAGCACGAAAAACATTCCGGACATCTAGAAGAAACATTTCAAAGAAATGCACACGAAGTCTATGCCTGGGAGAAAATTATGTATAAAGTGTGATAAAACTAGAATGAGAGCAGAACTAGTGTGCTATATTTTAGCAAACTAACCACAAAACATTGTAGAGATTCAAAAGTACATTCTATTCTTTACATAAAGGCACTTTATCGAACCGACAAAACGCCGGGACAAGAAAACAGTTCGGGAAAACTATGTAAATCATGGAAAAATTATTAACATAGTAACACCGCTCTTTTCCAACACGCCTTTTGTTCATATCAGCGCAGTCGGAATGGTGTTATGCCTGCTACACCTGTTTCTACCTTAGGATAGTGTATGATGAGCACTGCAAGTTGTCCTCACAGATCGGTATAGGTACGGGAAACTAGCTGGGTCGGTTAGCATGAAACTCAGGGTAGTGATGCCGAATTAAGCGGTATTCTGGGAGTTGATCCAACTTTATGTTTATTCACTTATTGTTCTCCAAACCACACTGTTAATTTACTGTAGGTTAATGCTTACAATTACAATATATTACTTGATCTGCAAACTATGTCTCCGAGCGTCCAAGGGTCACGTCCGTACACTTGAGAATATGGCGAGACTCCTGTGGAACTGCTTGCATACCCCACGCTGGGAATTCGAAAGAATTCAAATTCTCCATGGTGTGGACATATACATGTCATTCCATCTCCGGTAGGGAATTTTGAACGAGGCAACTCAATCATAACGGCCCTCATTCACAGGCAATTGTAACGAGTTCTGACCTGTCCTTCTCATTGACTTTTTGTAGGCGCGTCCGGTTTCCTGTATCCGAGCTAAATTTATGACTTCTCGTAAATGTCAGAACTCCGGACACCTTGGTCCTGCCAGAATCTAGAAATTTCAACATAAACACCGTATTGCACGTCCCAGACAATGGAATACGATATTGTAGATCACAATACAGTTCCAGTAATATTGAAATATAAGATTTTGAAATTAAAAATTACTGATAATTAGAAATAAAGTTCATAGTGATTTATAATCATAAAAATAAATAAGGGTTAAGACTGATCAGCGTCAATAGATTAATATTGCAGATATTGGCCAATGTGTATTTATAATAATTAACTGATAGCGAAAGTAGAATTAACCCGATGGTGGCCCATTAGGCCGAAACATGACGCCAAATAAATAGTCAGTCCTGAGGGGTTCTGACTACTGAGCATTTCGACCCGTCAACCGTATATTATTCTAAAGACCATAACATTTCCAGAATTGAGTTCATTTCCTTCGCCGGGTGAAAGGTTGGGAGACACCTATTATGCTTGACCAGTTAGAAAAAGAAAACTAACCTGAGTCAGTGAAATTTTACGTTTCTTGGAATCAGAACCTGTGACTGACAACGCCTTGTTATGCTGGTTGCTTATCAGAGAGAACTAGGGGATATAAATCACTTATAGCCAGCTTTCCTGTAGTAGGCTTATGTGATCTTCATCCTGTGTATCTTTGTATCACTCCCTATCGACTTAAAAATTCATCGACCGATCTTCATGAATTACGGCAACTAGGCCCATCTCAACGGCCAACTTCATAAATCCCTCCAATTCTGCTGTGTGGCTACGGAACTGCTTTTTAAAATATATCCATTTCAATGCTAGGCAACGGCTCGGTAAACATGACCTCACGGCAACGAATGCACGCAACAAAGAATTATTATTGAAAGCGTCGTTTTCTATGTGGCCCGTGCAGTATCTAAGAAAGGCAGTCGATCAACTCCTCCCAGAACTTCTTGTTGCTTATGAAATATGTTTCTGAATTAGCTTCCCACAGCAGTGAAGATACCCTGTTAGTCTAAATGACCTGAGGCGGTTCTCCAATTTTGGATTTAGAATGTTTAATGTGCCAGTATGCCGGTCACGGTAGCCGAGCCGTCTAAGGCATTCACTGTCTTCGCTCGCTCGGAAGCTGAGATCGTGGGTTCGAATCCCACTCAGGGCACGGATGTTTGTGTGCGTTTTTCTGTGTTTGTCTACAGGTAGAGGCCATGCGACGAGCTGATCACCCGCCCAAGGAGTCCTACCGAATGTGTAAGATCTAGAAAAACCGAAGTGAACGGAGTTCATGGAGGTAGGCCCTAGGCCCACTGAGGCTGTAGTGCCAAGGAAAAAAATGTGCCAGTAAAAAAGTGTCCTGGCCCTAAGGAATGCCTTACTGGCATCGCAGTTACAGCAGAACAGCGACTGTTGTAGGTGTTTATACGGGCACATCTCACGAGGAGATTGATGTGGTTCAGGGTTCTGCTAACTGAACTTTAAAGTGTTCAGATTTCCTTACTAAATGCTACACACCGGGTCTAGTACGGAACTTATCCGGACCCAGTTGAGTACAGGCTTCCTTCCTTGTCTTCTGCCGATGGAAAATGATCTTAATTGCAGAACCTTTTATATTCTCGTCTGCTGTCCAAAAACATAAAAATTAGAATATACAAAACTATAATTTTGCCTGTGGTTCTGTATAGGTGTGAAACTTGGTCTCTGGCATTAAGGGAGGAACATAGACTGAGTGCGCTTGAGAACGGGGTGTTTTGGAACTGGGTTTGTTTCCGTTCTCAGATGAAGAGGAGAGAAGACACTCAGTTTGGCCCCTTAGAAGCGGCTAATCTCAATCACTAGACTGAGATTAGGTCTTTCTAAGGGATCCAAATGAGTAGGTGTCTTCTACCCCCTTCGCCTGCGGACGGAAACAAATCCAGTTTCCGAAAGGTCGTGTTTTCTATTCTCCAGCATACCGGACGATGGCAAAAGTCCCCAAACCCAGTAATTGTGTATATAGGGGAAACTGTATTTTCTATGCTACATAAAAATTAAAGGGGAACGCGGTAGCGCAGTTGAAGCACTATGATACAGGACGGAAGGTCACGGGTTCGATTCCAGATGAGGTCATTGAATTTTTCAATTGACCTAATCCTTCCAGCCGCACTGTGGCCCTGGGTTCTACTGAGCCTGTAACAGAAATGAGTTCCAGGAATCTTCCTGGGGGTAAAACGCGGCCGGTGCGTAAGGCTAACAACCTCACCGCCATCTGTGAGCCGATTGTCTAGAGAAAATGTTGGAGCCTTGACGTCTCACGATCCTATGGGCCTCCACGGCCTGTTACAGGGTTAGCTATACCTTTCTTTTTCACACAACAAAGCAAAAAAAAGCTATTATGAACTTTCCAAAGCAAAATCTGCTTGTCTGACAAGGAAGTGCCGCAACTCTACGCAAGAGCAAACTGAATTAAATACCGTGTTTCAACGAGGCACACTGGAAACAATTTGACGTCTACTGATGTCGGCAGAAGGCATACACTCATGTCCGTAACAAACACGACTCAAACATCTCGATAACGACGGGCTCACCGCCACTTGGAAAGCAATTTAAAAACAGCGTGGAACTCGCCCGTGTTACTTCGGAAGATCTAAACTTTAGTGTTAGCACAGAGTGCTGAACCGATATGTGAATTTCTCCGCGTCAGAGTGGGTTGCACATGCAGAGTAACTAATAATATATTTTTATTGTTACGAACAGGTAGTCACAATAATAATAATAATAATAATAACCACCATCACCGCATCCATTTTCATGGACTAGGCCACGCTCCGTCTGTTCCATCCTCTTGAAGAGCATGCTGGTCCCTCCATCCGAAATGAGGGCGCCTTGTGTTTCATCGTCTAATTGGGTTGTATGCTAAAATTTTCTTTGGAATTCCCTGTACCACATCCGGTACCCGTGTAAAACTGTGAGTGACCCTGGTAGACTCGTTCTTCTCTTGTCCGAATGGTCAAGATAGCCCCTTCTTCATAGAGAGTGAAGGGTCACAGACTCACGCCACTGGTCTCTATGTGGAGGCAGTTGAATTAATTCTGAACTTTGTTCCTTATTCATATATCTGTATCATATTAAAGTACGGCTGGAAGAATGGACAGAGGGATGGATTGAGAGCTGAACGGGTGGATAGGTAGGTCCGGGTAGGTCTGTACGCTGGCAAACCAAAAGCGTATCCTTGAAGCCGAGGCTCATAGCAAACTACAGTGCAATCCTTTACTTATTACCCAGTTATTTCTTCAAGACCCTGGGTAAGCAGTGCAACCCGCCGGTCGGAACTGAAACTGGAATCATTCCAGTGAAAAAAATGTAAGTCTTATCTGTAACGGACTAGAATTCCCATCGCGGTGGTCCGGGTTCGATCAAGGGTCTGGTCAAGTGGGATTTGTGGTGGACGAAGTGGCGCTGGGGCAGGTTTTCTCCGAGGACTTCGGTTTCCCTGCCAATCTTCGTTCCACCAATTGCTCCACAATCACCCTCACCTATCACCTGGGGCTGGTACAACAGGCCAGAAGTGGCTGCAGTACAAGGGACTTAGTCCCACCCCACTAGCAATAAATAAAACGGACTACAATATTACTGACAAACAACCATAGAAGCCAATTAAACTGTTATTAAGTTTGTATTTCAATAAATAATAGCCTAATGCAAATTATTTTGCTATATTTTATTTAACGAATTAAATTCGTAATTTGTTTCATTAATATTTTATGCTTCAAAATTATATTGGGTTGCCTACGGCTGTTATTACTTCATAAGATTAATTTATATTATATTCTAAATATTTAAATAATCTCATTAAAATTAATTGAAATTGAAATGGACTGTAAACTAATTATGGCCTGTAAGAAAATGAAGATTAAAAAGCAACAATAATTATTAGTTTTAAGCAGCATGAATTAAGGGTAGGTGGATAGAAGGCAATTAAATACGTATTGTATCACTGTTGGTGGCAAACAAACTTGTCCATCCTGCTTGGAGTGAGGTCACGTAGTCTTTTCATAGGATTACCAATTTGAGAACACTGATTGAAAGTGATTTCGGTTCTAGAAACGAAATAAAAAATCACATTCTCAAAAATATTTATCTAAAATCTCTAGCGTGAAATTTAAACTGCAATTCGTTAAGTGGTTTCGGTAGGGAAACTTACGCAAAGAGCATCTCTTCATTTGAAACTCACACTTACTCCAGTCGGTAGGGTCGCGCCATAGCTCAAGCGGTTAGTCGCTGGCTTCTCACTGTGGCGGCCCGGGTTCGATCCCGGGTCTGGTCAAGTGGAATTTGTGCTGGACAAAGTGGAGCTGGGGCAGGGTTTTTCCGAGTGATTCGGTTTCCCCTGCCAATCTTCATTCCTCTAGTTGCTCCACAATCACCCTCACCTATCGTCTGGGGCTGGTACAATAGGCCAGAAGTGGCTACAGTACAAGGGACTTAGTCCCACCCCACTAGCAATAAAAAAAATAATACTCCAGTCGGTCCTCCAGGTTGGGGGTTGGGCATGAGGCTAACAACCTCATCCCGTAAAAAGAATTTTGTTTAGAAACCTAACGACCTATGGTAGCACGCATTGGTTGTGGAGACTGGATGTAGAGGAGGCCAAGGCTCACCCAGGGCTGCAGCGCCGAGTGGTTGGTAGGTAGGTAGGTAAGTAGGTAGGTAGGTAGGTAGGTAGGTAGTACTTACTCCAGTCATCAGCCAAAAGCATCTGCCTCAAAAAGTATCAGTGACTGTTCTGAACCAGGTAAATGGCTTGCAAGTTTCACAGAGTCACAAGCGGCCCATGTAGCACGCAAAGCAAAAATGGCAAATATTTGGTTGTAAAACGTCATAAGAATATTTTTATTTTTTTTTTCTCGACCAACACATTAACTGCGAGGTTTTCCCAGCTTCCTTGTTAATATAATTACTACATACCTTACCAGGGGAACACTTCGGGCGGAGCGTCAAGCTGACAGTTCACTTTCATGTCCGACCGACTACCTTGGGCTTTCTTCAGTCTGTCCAGACCAGTGCCAGATTAGTGCCTTGAAACAGAACAGACAGTCTCTGTAAGAACCCGAACTTACTCAACATTCATTTCAACGTTTCGTCTTCTTGAGGACTGAAAAATTTATTCAGTTACAGCGTCGTTTGATCTGATGTCTAAAAAATTCAAAAATTAAAATATATAAACTATAATTCTGCCCGTAGTTTTGTATGGATGCGAAACTTCTTCTCTAGCATTAAGGGAGGAATATGGGGTGCTTGTGAACAGGGTGATGAGAGGAATATTTGGACACAAGAGGGATGAAATTATTTAGAAATGTTTCCTGTTGCTGTGGGGGGACGAACAACGGAAACCCCGGAGAAATGAAAGAAAGGGATTTTCTTGCGGAATCCTCATTTTCACTTCGCGAGAACCCAGAGTTCCACGGTGCACCATTTGAGGAACACTGTTATAGGCTCTGTCTGAAGCTAAATTTGTTTCAATGTCCAGTCCTTTTTCGATATATCGTATGGAGCGATTGATATTAACTGGAACCCATTATTTTAATATCGTCTTAGATGTTACAGGAAAGCGCTAATATTTTTATGCCGAGTACAAACATTAGAAACAATCGTTTGGGATCGGATCATTTTGGACGCTCTCGGCATGCACCACCCTCTGACAGGGTCAAAGTTTTACCCTGATAACTATTCATTCATCAATGGCTTTACAGCCCAACGCTGAACATTGGCAGTTTTTTTTCCAGTTTCATAATCCTATACAGTCAGTATGACTCCTTAGATTGGGGATCAGCCCGTCGCAAGGCCGCTACTTACACACAGGACCGTACAAACACAAAATAGACGGACACAGACATACATGCCCTGAGACGGATTGAGAACCCACGACCCCAGTGTTCGAGTGGGCGAAGACAGTTCTGGCCTTAGACCGCGCGGCCACTGTGAGCGGTGATTCGCTTGTTCAGTACGTAAACAAAAATTAATTTTTTGTTGGTATGTGCAGCGAGGAACAGCAGCCATCTGCTCATGCTGTTTCCTTGTTCGCGGATTTTTTCTTCAGCCCTAAAGATGGAGGCGATACGTTCCTCCGAAACGTCTGTTTACACAATACCCACAAGGCTCCATATCTCAGAAGACAGCATTCTTCAATTATTAGAATGTTCGCATTCTGTACATTAAAATGTATTTCACTCTTAAAATTATGTCATTATGAAATCCTTTTGTAGCTGTAGAACTAATGTTAGAAAATCTTGTATGTTTAGGACGACACAAGAATCATCCCGTCCCTCTTCAGTTACCGTGAAGTGTTGAAGCGTGAAGTTTTCTTCGCGGCTCAGTTGGCACTCTGGAGTGGTGGTTCCCAACAGTTTGCATCTTACGTCTCCATTGGTCACTTTTTAAGTAACCGCATTTCCACCACAGCAAAGACAATTCTCCTGTTTTAACAAAAAGTATCTATTCTAAAGTTATGTACAATCTAGTACCATATTGGCCGATCACAGTGGCCGCGCGATCTAAGGGTGAACTGTCTTCGTCCTCTCGAACGGCAATATTGTGTTTGAATCCCACTCAAGACATGGATATCTGTATGCGTTTATTCTGTGTTTGTGTTGTCGTGTGTGCAGGTAGTGGGCTTGCGACGGGCGAATCACAGTCCAAGGTGTCCTACCAATTGTCTGCTTACTTACTTACTCACGGAGCAGAGCCCTTCTGGAGGAGGCGCCAATTCTGCAGTTACTCAAGTATTTACCAGCATTTTATGGAACAGGAAGGTTCATTACCGTGTTCACAAGAGCCCTCCATTGTTCCCCATCCTGAGCCAGATCAATCCAATCCATACCATCCAATCCTATCTCTCTACGATCCATTTTAATATTGTCCACCCACCTACGCCTTGATCTTCCCAGTGGTCCATTTCCTTCTGGCTTTCCCACCAATATCCTATACGCATTCCTCGTCTCCTCCATTCGAGCTACATGCCCTGCCCACTTCATCCTCCTTGACTTGATCATTCTAATCATACCAATTGTCTACAGGTTTAAGAAACTGAAAAAGTGGCCAAAGCCCAACAAAGGGCTGCAGAGCCATAGATAGATTGGTAGGTAGATAGGTTAGGTAGGTGAATGGGTGGGTAGATAGGTAGACAGACAGACAGACAGACAAACAGACAGATACAGAATCACACTGAGCAGTAATGGTTATTCTTGAGAAACTGAAAACTATAACAGGTTTGTATGTTTCACAGAGCCTACTAGAGTTACACTAAATAATATAGCAGAAAAACAATTTTAGTGCAATATTAATGGGAAACTTATAGAGGAGCAAGCTTTCTCAGACGGTAACGGTACTGGCTTGTATTCGGGGAGGGTGCCGGGTTCGAATCTCGGCCGGGACACCGGCTATCCTGAATGATGGTATCCGTGGTTTTCCTCACTCTATCGACGCGAATGTAGGAATGACAATTTGAAATAGGTCATGACCGTATAGAACTTCCATGACCGCTTCCTTCCATATTCTTTCCAAATCATCATTCATTAATCATTCTACTTTTCGACGCTGATAAGCTTAGTGTTGACAGTATCTTGAAATGAACCCTAAATGAATAGACAAAAGCTTGTGAGGTTCACTGACAGACATGTCAACCCTTTCGCTAATGGCAGAATTAACCGCTAGCTGACTAAAGCTGAGAATGGTCTCATTCTTGTGATTTCATAGCTGCCATGTTCACATAGTTACGTGGGGAAGTGGTACGATTGTTAATAGCCTTTTCACTAAGTCTCTCGTATTCTGTTTTCACTTTAAGGCAGATGTATCCAGAGGCAGACAGTTCAATAATTAGATATTAAAGGGTTCTGACGATGGTGGATGACACACAGAATTACTTGGATTTTGGACTTTTTCCATCGCCCAGAATTCTAGGTAAGAGAGGACACGAAGTTTCGGAAACTGGATCTGTTTCCGTCTTCAGGTGAGAAATGAAGACACTTAGTGATTGAGATTAGCTCTTTCTAAGGGGCCTAACTGAGTAGGTGTCTTCATTTCTCACCTGAAGACGGAAACGTCGTGTCCTCTATTACCTAGAGTTCCAGACGATGGAAAAACTCCAAAACATCAGTAATTCTGTGAGTTCAATAATTGCTTCAACGTCGATTCACTTACCATTTAATTAAGAATATTCTCTTCTGGAGCTGAAAGCGATAAGGTCATTATTTTCCTTGCAAAAATTAACGAAAAACAAGGATTTCATTACATGACAATGCTCTGCCATTCTAATCCCCTCGAAAGTTTCCCCGAACTCTCCCACGGCCTGCTTGTTTGCCAAGATTCTGTATAATGAAATTACTCTGCCCCATAAGCCTTCATCACCAAGGCTTATTGGGAATAGTGATGTCATTAGATAGAATAGTGAGGGCTGAAACATTTCTTGGAAATGTGTATGTACATGTATGTTTCAACCTAAGACACGATCGAATAACTTAAAAATAACAAAGATTTTATCAACCGGATAAGGTACAATTACGAGAACTCATTCACCAGCCAATAAGTCCTACCAGCTCACTGAAATATCAATAATTTCAGAAGGTAATTCTAAACTGGAGCAGGCCAGAAAGCATAATACGTAAATGCTGATGAATATTCTCTTCCTCACTTTCTTGCGTCAGTTTGGTCAGATCTGGTTGGTCAGTGGAAGTCTGAAGAAGATGAGACGTTTCAGAGTTAGCAGCTGCCAGTCGATTGTGAATAGAATGAAGAGTATTTTATTCAAGAAAAACACTTAATAGCCGGATGGGCTGGAGATAAAAGATAAAATCGATCACTTATACACATTCGCTTCGTCTTAAATGCAACTTTATTTACAAGTACTCTTCAAAAATAAAAATTAAAGATTAACAAGTAAAAGAATGGAAATTAAAATTGCGAAATGTCTCGGCCGTACTGGGATATTTTCAGGCAACTGTTCAACTTGTCCAAATTTCCTACACTGTATTTTCAATGGTGCTGGGGGGTCAGGATACATGTTTTGTTTTCTGGTGAAGGCTTTTCGGTTAGTGTTGTGTTATTTTCGTTATTTTGTAGCATGGTTTTGATAGTGTTTATTTGTGTTTCTTTTGCTCTTTTGTTTATTGGATACATGTGTAATCGATTTAGTAGGTAGTTAATACATGCCATTTTCTGATCATATGGATGGCAGGAGCTATTAGGTATGATATCAGTTTGTGCGTGTTTCTTATATACTGAAAATTCAAATTTTTTGTCACTGCAATGTATTGTTAGATCTAATAAGATGATATCTTCGTGTATTCCTTTTTCTGTAATAAATGTTATAGATAGTTTTACAGCAAGCTTTAATTTCCAATTTTTAATTATTAATCTTCCGGTCTATAAAACCGAGATTAATAGGCGTGGAAATCCGCTGCGCTGAACACGTGACACCCTCTATCAGCAAAAGTTGGTAATACGTCGACAAGAGGCGGTCGCTCGGTCGGTATAGTTCGCTTTCGGACAACAGGTCACGGAGTTTTTTAACTGTTTAACTCTCAGTTTTATTTTTTAACTTTAATTGTATATAAAGTTACATTTAAGACGGAAGTGAATGTGTATATGTGATACATTAACATAGAATATCCTGCCACCAGGAAAGCATCAGGTGTCATCATTTTGCAGATTGCATCCGTTCTGACATTCTCATGTACTGAGTCTCAGCCGTTTGCATCATACGACAAACTGAGCATTATGTCAGAGAAAAAATAATCTTTCTCATTTTCCAGAAACTTTATTTTTATAGTCCTGTTCATTTTAGTGTCACAATCGTCGCAGACGGACCCTTTGAAAGCCACGTACCAAGTAGATTAGCTTTGAGTAGTACACGTTAACTCCGCCGCAGCCAAAGATATCGGCTCGTTGTTAATCAAATAGTTCAGTATATGTCAATAGAGGGCATCAAGTGTTTAGAACAAAGACCAGGCTTTCCCATGACTAAAACGTGTTGCAAGGCCGCGTCATAGCTCAAGCGGTTAGTCGCTGGCTTCCCACCGCGGCGGCCCGGATTCGATCCCGAGTCTGGTCAAGTGGGATTTGTGGTGGACAAAGTGGCGTTGGGGAAGGTTTTCTCCGAGTACTTCGGTTTTCCCTGCCAATCTTCATTCCACCAGTTGCTCCACAATCACCCTCAACTATCATCTGGGGCTTGTACAATAGGCAAGAAGTGGCCGCAGAACAGGGGTTTAGTCACACCCCACTAGCAATAAAAAGAGTGTTGCAGCTGCTATAATTATATAAACACTAGTTTTGTTAGCAGAAACACAGTTATAGTGCATCATTAAAAAGGAACTTGTGTTCAAATGCAGGAACATTTACGTGTAAATGAATTTTATGTGACTGATTATTACTTTCGATATATCACACGCCATCTAATCGATAGGCAGGTCCTACTGGTTGAGAAACACCGGTTTAGACAACTCTCTACAGCATATGTTCCTGTTACTCTTGAGTGCAAATAAAATGCTACCCTTGGCATATTTATTTGCTTTTTAAACTTTCAATTAGCTTAATGACATCGTCATTATGTCTCGTTCTTATTCTAAAACGCATCCGTGTGTATAAGTGTGTGTGTGTGTGGGGGGTTAATTTGAATATATAAGACGTGTTTTGCACGAGATACATAAAGGTGCACGCATTGATAATAATTTCCCTGTGCTGGAAATAATTAAGAATTTAATGGATTAATTTTTGAATCCGAATTCATCCTCTTATTCTAGGAAATAAATCAATTATTTTTATAAACATCAGTGCACGTATTATTAATATATTGAAAAATCAATCTTGAACATACGTGTTTACGATCATCCTCCGAGGGATTTTAGTGTAACTTAATACGAGAATGTAACTGCAGGTTCTTGTCTTGCTTATTTAAATAAATAAACCTCAGCCCAAATAAGCCTAGGACAGATAATACAGATACACATAAACTTCCATATATATAAACAGTAATAAGGTGAGCGTGCCAGTAATTAAAAATCTGTCATTCAGAAATTTGGATTTGGTTTTGTACGGGGTGAAGCGGAACCCGATGAACCCCTGCTATAAGGGTAGTATCTTACGAAAGGGAATCAAGTGGGTTTTATTCAACGGCAGAAACTACATGCGCATGATATTTATGGTATAAAACACTTTTAAATGACATTCCATGACCAAAAATTGCGAGAACTTTACATATTTACACTTGTTTTCATGATATTAGTCCTGGGAATCCAGTACTCACTAACAGGTTAGGTTTCACATGAAGTAATGTCAGTAGGCAGGAATAATCTCTCATGGTTTGTAGTGGTGATGGGTTTAATGACGCTTCAGGAACATTGTTTGTAAACCTTGTAAATTTATACATTACATTTTTCTTTGTGGCATCTTAATCGTTACACTGTTATTAATGGCGATCTTAATACGGGCAGAAACATGCAAACAGTAAAATAAATTACCTCATATATCTTAACTTTAGATAAAGATGATTATTATACATTACACACTGCGATCCAGAAACATGGTTACTGCCAGGGTTCCTTCCAAGGGAAGACAGCAAGAAAAATAGCTGACAAACTGAAATTGAAGCTATTTTCCATTCTCTACAGGCCCCAGGACATTAAGGGTAGACGGATCTTTTATTTTATATAATTTTTGGTATTAACATTTGGTATATTTATTTCTTTCTCCCATTGTGTTTGCTTTTTCGAAATAATCCAGGGGGGAGGATGCCCGGTTTCCCCCCTTCCCCCCATGGCCAATGTCTACAATGTTCTGTGCACAAAACAGTAAATATGAGAAGAATAAAAACACCGTAATTTAATTTCAAATACGTATATTAACAATTACAATTCTATCTGATAATTTCTGTGCAATGCAGCACAAAGTAGCACCCCGCTCCTACGATCTACAATACTCACAGGATGAATGTACTGGCGCGAACCTTGACGTAGGGAGCTATGCACGCGTATATTACAAATACAGTATATTCCAACTCAAGTCTTGTCCTTCCTTCGTGCATTTTATCTCCATACAATGGCAGCACTTATTATTTATAATCATCCACACTAGAAATTTGGTGTTACGACTCACTGAAACTTAGTGGTGACCTTTGCCGCCACCGCCACCGCCGTCTCCTTTGCTGTACCCCCACTTCTTGCCATCCTCATGGCCTTCCTTTTTGTCGTGCTCCTCTTTGTGTGCATGATGTTCCTCGTGGCCCTCCTCTGCCTTGTGGCCCTTGTGGTCGTCGTGGTGGTGGCCCTTCTCATGATGGCCCTTCTTGCCGTGGTGTTCATCATGGTGACTGGCCTTGAAATGTCCTGCCTTCTTGTGACCTCCCTCCTTGCCCTCGTGTTCGCTGAAGAACTCACCGAACTTGCTGTGGTCGCCTCCCTCATGGTGTTCATCGTAGAACTCGTGTTTTTTCTCATACTCGTCCTTCTTGTGAACATTGTGCTCACCCTTGGTGCTGTGTCCCTTTTTGTGGCCTCCCTCTTCACCGTACTTCGCTCCCTTCTCCCCTTTCTCCCCGTGATGATGCTCGCCATGGTGGCCTCCACCTTCATGGTGCTCGGCTTTCTTCCCTCCATGGTCGCCGTAGTGCCCTTTGTGTGCCTCCTTGTCGTGATGTCCCTTTTCGGCTTTCTCGTAGCTGTGATGTCCCTTATAGCCCTTATCTCCTTTGTGGCCTTCAACTTCGTGGTGGTGTGCGTGATGCTCTTTACCGCCTCCCTTCTCATGATGTCCTCCACCTCCACCGCCATCTCCGTGTCCAGTCGCTGATGACTTCTGATCGGTATCTGCCACCGGTTTCTTCAGTTCTTTATCACTGTGATGTTTAACTTCCGTCGGAGCGGCATGCTGCTCCACTATCTCTGATGCTCCACCGTGGTACTTCTTATGCTCCCCTTCATTGCGTCTAACAGGGACCTCTTCCTCTTCTTCCACAGTATGCTCTCGGTGAACCTGTTTCCGTCCTCTCGGTTCCTCGCGAGGAGCAACGGCATCACGATTCCTAGTTTCATGCTGTTCCTCCACCTCCTCGGCTTCATCACGAAGCCGCTTCCTCCCTTGCTGCTCTTCACGGATTTGTTTGCGACTTTGTCCGTGATGCGTTGTCTTCTCACGTCGTGCCTGGTGGTTGTTCTCAGTAGCAGCGCTTTGATACTGTTGCGTTGGGCGTGGTGGTGGAGTATGATGGACTACTGTAGCATGTCTCGGAGCTATCTTAACTGGCGCATGATGTCCGGAGGCTCTGCGTTGTTGTTGTTGTTGTTGTTGCTGTTGTTGATGATGTTGATGTTGTTGTTGCTGTTGTTGTTGCCTTTGTTGACTGCCAGAGGACGCATGAACGATACTTCCTTGTGGCTTCTGATCTGTGTTCTTTGTTGTATAGGAATATGACACCGGTTTTACGACAGTGGAACTCTCTTCAGGAACAAGATCTGAGAGGACTACGTGATCTTCAGATGGTTGGCTCAATAAGAAGTCTGGATTGTCAGCATCACTCCTGATGCCAACATGGAATGCGAGGGTCACTTGAAAGAGGCAGAAAGCCGTAAAAATGCTCCGCCTATGCGGACCCATTTCTTGAGAAAGTAAGCACTGATTCAAAGCGCCTTGTTAATACACGGCTTCTTGTCACACTGGTGCCTCGTGAAGTCAGCCTACCGTATTTATACACCACGCTGGGTATCTGTGTAGTCAACTGTATTCTAAGAGTCATGGTACAGCTGCCGTCGATATTTCTGCTAGAACTAATTCCAAACTGTCGTGTAATCCCCCAGCAGCGTGTTTCTGTTATGTGGCTTGTGTTTGTGGTTTTTAAATTACAATTCAGAAAAAAAAGAAAAGGAGGGGGGGGGGAATAAGTAGGAAAGGAGATGAAGAAGGCTGAATCACAGTGCCGACTGGAGCTTACCGCGTCGCGACTACTTTCCAAAAACGTTAAACCTGCAAATTACTCCCAGTCAGCAAATGTCTGAAGTAACACTATATTGTACACAATACCAAGCAGCATTCCAGTATGAACCATTGTTCTACTCCAGCTACTTGAACCGCTTCAGTGAATATAAAGAAATCGGTGCATAAAAAATGTACAGTATGTGCAAGAATGTTTAACGGTTTGCAGTATGATTGCCACAGAGTAAAGTTGTCGAGATTGCTCTACAGAATTTGTCACAATGTCGTTTCAAAGTAATTATACACACATATGTACATGTGAAATAGTAATTAAATTATTATGACGAAACTTTTAATAGGAAACAGAAAATGTTAGAGAGAAGATGCAGATATGATGACGCCACTTAACAGGGTAAGCTTTTTAACACCAAGATTATAGGGTCATGCATATCTACGCGTGGATAAGTAAGCTGATATTCATGAAACACAGTAGGAAGGTAGTTTCAAGTGCTTAAGAAAACTGGATAATTAGGCGCTTCGTAATTTGTACTCGACAAACATTGCCACAATGATCAAATCAAGGAGTGTACGATGGACACGGCTTGTGACATAGTATAAATGAGAGAAGTTCATACAAAGTTTTCGTGGGAAAACTTGAAAGACAGAGAAAAATATGAAGACACAGAAACTAGAAGGAAAATATTAAAATGATTTTTAGACAAATAATATGTGAAGTATGGATTGGATTCATCTGGATCAAGATTTGGACAAGTGGCTGACTTTCGTGAATACAGATCTGGGCTTTCGGGTTTCTTGAAATGTTGATGATTCCTTGAATGGCCGGGCAACGGTTGGCTTCTGAGGACTCAGCTGCAAGAATTAGAGGGCTTCTAGAGTTGGTATGGGCAGATGATAGAATGAAGGTGAGAGGGAAAAGAAAGGGCGAAGTCGGTTATATAATTCCACTACATTCTCCTTCTACAGAATGGAGAATTTCCTTGAAAGACATTCCATATGACAAAACTCGATAAGCTGAATTCAATTCCCATTAATTTAGGGGCAGTGCGTAGAGACGGGGTGACCCGAGACGGCATGTAGACCTCGAAGCCTGTTGTGTGAGTAATATCAGAATAATATAAACTATGCTATATAACTATATTTATTGTTGGCGCGTCTTTTATATAACGAAGACAGATTATATAACTTACTGATGGAAACTTTCCTCTATTATAGACACAGATAAACTATACCGTTGAAAAAGATGACCACAAACGCCATGTTACATAAATATATATAAACAAGCTGTGTATTATAAATACACAGCTCGAAAGAACTTTCCAGTAGACATTCGATATCATAGGAGATCAATATTTGTGTGTCGCCTCTATGGTCTAGTGGTCAGAGTCCCTGGCTACAGATCCAGAGGTCCCGGGTTCGATTTCCGGCGCTACCAGATGTGCTGAGGAGTAGTGGGTCTGGAACGGTGTCCACTCTGCCTCGTGAGGATAATTGAGGAGCTATTTGAAGGAAATAGCGGCTCTGGTCTGGAAAATCGAGATTAACGGCCGTGGGGATCCGTTGTGCTGACCACGCGACACCCTCTATCCGCAAAAGTTGGCACTAACTTCGCCGACAAGCGGCGGTCGCTCGATCGGTATAGTTCTCTTGCGGACTACAGGCCGTATTTTGTAAGAAGAACCGCGTATAAGTCATATTCGAGTTGAACTGTGTAATGTAGGGGCAACAGCGAACCAACGCGACTCGAAATTAAATTTGTTCGATAACGTTCAGAGTAGATCCCATGAAATTTAATTTCATTTGAGTATTTTGGGTAATTTGGGAGACGAATCTTGTTTGCTCTCATTTAATACGCTTTACACAAGGCGAGCTGGTCACGGCAGACGAGCGGTCTAAGACATGTACTGTCTTCGCTCGCTCGAAAGCCGAGATCGTGGGTTCGAATCCCATATAACGCATGGATGTTTGGTGTGTGTATGTGTGTATTTTGTGTTTGTGTTACCCTGTGTTTAGGTAGAGGTCTTGAGACGAGCTGATCACCCGGAGGCCTACCGTCTGTAAAATGATCACTGAAACTGAGAAATCAGCCCTATGATCCACAGTGGGAGCGAGAGAAAAAAGAATACAAGGAGAGATGGCAAATTAACGAATTATAATGCTTGCCCATAACACACTTCTTTATTCTTGCACATTTTATAATGAAAAACGATTCTATACATAAATTTGTCCGTGTGATATAACAAAATTATATGTAATGGATGATAGTTTTTCGTTGTGCGTTATTTTTAAACATGCATAGGTAGAAAGTCAGTAAGAGTAAGTAATGATTAATTTGCTTAGCACAGAAAATAATTAATTGAATGTTCCTGCTGAAAAAAAAAACCCGACAATAAATCAGCATCGGCTTAAAAATTCGGAACTGGAGTCCTTATTCTTTAATCAGCTGTAAACTATTCATTTTATTTATACACAAAAGAGAATTTTTCTTTGGAAACTAACAGTAGCTCAGCTGGTCAACTAATTCCCTGATTTGTTTAAACCCGTAAGTACATTAGTAAGTATATTAGTACACGCAACAGACTTGGCCACTGGTCCACATTCTGATCCAAATGAATACAGCCACCTCAAACTTATTTCTAAAAGATCTGTCTTAATACCTTCTATCCCACGTCAGCCGAGTTTCCTGACAGAAATTTTTATGTATTTCTGTCTTTACCATTCCTGCAAAGCCGTCTACCTTATCCAGTTTGATCTGAGTATTCTAATATTTGACGAAGGACACACATTATGAAGTTCATCACTAATACATTTTTTTCAGCGTCTTGTGTTCTCTTCAAATATTATCCCCAGCGCCAAATTATGAAATGTCCTCAGTCTATCTACTCGTAAAATCAAATTTTCGTTTATATTCACATAAATATATGCGAAGTAATCATATCTGATGGTTTTAAAACGTGTTATTTTCTGAGATAAAATGTCATGTAATTCACTGAAAGTCAACCGACGTTTCAGAGGAACATATCGCCTACATTTTCAGGAAGGAATAAGCTGAACAAGGGGGCCAGAGCGGCGTCCTGAGGTACGCCTGCATGTATGGGCTTCAATTCATAAATTTTTCTTCCGTTTTGACTCTGAAGGAGGAGATTGGAGCTGTGTGTAACCTGCAGATGAGCCCTTTTGTCCAGACCGAGTCGTATGCTTTGGACACGTGAAGGAATATGGCTGATGTGTATGCCTGATCATTGTATTGTCAGTAACATATTCTGTGAAGGGCAGTAGTTGTAGTGACCTATCTCGTCCTGGTAAGAATGCAAACTGTTCGACAGGAATATGGCATGGCATAGCGCTGGATATATTTGTCTATAGAAGGTTTGTTTTCCGTTCTTTCCCAATGGTACCTAATAAACTAATTGGCCGCTTGACCTGTGGAAAGGCGGAGTTGTTGGGTTTTGGTATGGCTCTGACATTTGGAAACGAAATGCAGGAGTTATGATTTTCGTTAAGTATGTGACGGCAATAGCCCGTCACGGTAGCCGAGCGGTCTAAAGCATGCACTGTCTTCGCTCGCTCGGAAGCCGGGATCGTGGGTTCGAATCCCACTAAGGGCATGGATGTTTGTGTGCGTTTTTCTGTGTTTGTGTACAGGTAGAGGCCTTGCGACGAGCTGATCACCCGTCCAAGGAGTCCTATCGTATGTGTAAGATGTAGAAAAACCGAAGTGAACAGAGAAGTTCATGGAGGTGGGGCTAGGCCCACTGGGGCTGTAGTGCCAAGAAAAAAAATGTGACGGCAATAAGGGGAAGGCTACTTAAATCAATATGTCTAATGTTATCGTGACCCGGAGCCTCTTTTGGGAAGACGATTCGGTGTACTGTGGTCGTGGGGTTTACTGGTTGCAGCTAGAAACGTGCAGCAATCTTTCGCCTTATCGACAACTTGTCCTCCTATCTTCTGCAGTTGCTGTGTAGGTAAGTCCCCTTCTGCCGTGAATTACTGGGGTGTGACGCTGGGTCTGATGCTTTGTGAACTGTTTTGTTATTTTCCAGATAACTTTTGTTGTACTTGCATCTTCAATACCGTACTTAAACCTTTGAATTCTGATGTCTTTTGAATAACTTTTTACGAAGTTGTACTGCTTGCGATCAGCCGCTGTGTTAACCTAGTAATCGCCTCGGCTGGATTATGATGTGTGGACAGGAGTATCGGTCACTAGGTGGACCCTGGTTTCTCAGATGTGGTGAGTCCATTCTCGTAGTTTCTCTTATTATAAGGTGCTATTGTAATACTATTGCGTCACTCGTGGGTTGCCTGCATGTGTGATCTGTCAATGGAAGATCTGGTTTGGTCTGGTGTAGGAGTGCATGTCTAATTTGTCGGTGCTGTAGGATCGTGTGGTCGTGTTGCCTGGTGCGTTCAATAGTTTTGCGGATGTGATAATTAAAAATAGCACAAAATGGATAACAATTCTATAGATCGTTCATTATTTTATTCTGAAATCCTTAAAAATGTTGGACTCAAATTTATTAACCCGTTGAAAAGTTATCGCACTTTTAATTGTCATTATTTCTACACGTGATTTTATGGAAGTTCGTTAAGTCGTACATTATATTAGATGAAACACATGTAAAAAGTAGTACCATGTATTTCAAAATATTTACAATTATAATTCCAGCCTTTAGGAATAATGTTACAGGATTACATTTACATTCACTACACCGTTCAGGAGAAATTAATAATAATGTTTTCAAACTATGAATTTTACTGTATTTGCAAGCTATTCCCTGTAGAAGTGTGGCAACGTTGGAAACAGTTACACAGCAGCGTAGCAGAAACTGTAGCGAGTTTCTATAAGAGGTGCAATCACAGGGCTCTAGAATAGAATTAATTTAAGATAGACTTTTTGTATGAATATAAATAATTACATTTTTATTAAATTAATAAATTAATTAATTTAGTATATAACGGAAAGGGGAGCATAATGTAAACGAGAAATCAAATTTCATATAATATAAAGAGAAGAAATACGTTGAATTCGGACACATTATTTAATTATGAAAAAATAAACTAACATTAAATTGTATTATCATCTAATTAGTCTGCATTAATTTAGACACCGATATTTAGATTAATATATATTATCAAAAGCTTGCGAAATTACTTAACTAACTGCTCCACAATTTTTGAATGGTAGATTTTTGTAACCCTTTCAAAGTTTGTTTTAAATTTCTGGCTCAAGATTTCACGAAGACTATTGCAACCAGAATAATTGTACGTTCCTTGGAGAATTTCCACATTAAGTTCGGCCATTGCTGCTTTTTTCAAATTGTCGATCCCACGGTATTTCTCAACAGTGCTAAAGTTGATAAGTTGTTGAGAGCTCGGCTTTCTGCTTCCCATTGCCCGGTTTTCTCAGGGGGGAAAAAAAAGCTTAGCACTTTCAAGTAACATCTGATTCCTTATCTCGAACTTTGGCAGAAGTAAGAATCCCACAGTCGTATATCGCATTGTGTGCTCCAGTGGCGTTTATATTCTTCGAATCTGCTAATATTTTTATTAAACATTTTTACCCTTTCTACCTGTCATTTTTCTAAACACATGTAATGTACCTGTAAAAATATAGATTACTTCAGCAAACTCATCGACAGAAAGTATTTAGAGATTGCTCTAAATAATCGAGGTCCATCGAATTTTAAATGATGTACAGAAATGCAGCATTTCTAAATAATTCCAGCCTCTCAGTAAAACTCATCAATGCTAATCTCATTGGGGCAGACTGTGCTTTCACACCACTATACACGAGATCACCGTTACAGTTCATGAAACCGGTAGCTGCAGTAGCTCTCGAAGACTTGTCGACTGGAATTACCATAAGTTGCAAATGTAGTTTTTCGACAATCTGCAGCGATTTCCAAAATAACACAGTTGGTTTCAGGGCCAGAGATTTAGAGGTCAAGTAAGACAATAAGAATTTCACCAAAATCCTCTTCCAAATTAGACTCGTCATCTAAGGCTGGGGCCACACGAGCGCACAGAATGCGTCCGTTGTAGAAATAAACAAGAGGTGAATGCTATGGTTTCTTCTGGTTCTATTGCAGACAAAAAAAAACTACGCACCGCATTCTGCAACTGTGTGGTGTCCTCAAGAACGTCCGCCATAAAGTACGTTCATTGCAACGGACGTACTTCGTGCGCTCGTGTGGCCCCAGCCTTATTCATGGTATTGCTGGTTCGTTCAAAAAGGCACAATTACTTTTGTGGGTAATACTTTCGATATTTTCTCTTCAGTGATGTAAATCCCAGGCATCTCTTTCTAAATGCAGAATCATCATCAATAATCGACTTTTACACAGAACGTTTTGGGTCTCTGAGACAGGTTTACAGCCTTGGCTATTTCTTGGGTGTATCCTTCACGGATGTTTTTTTCTTGCCCAGTAGCACACGCATTTCGAAAGTAAGCTGATGGTGGTCATGCTGACACACCCTGACACTGAAGCTTTACTCGTCGTGGTGGCACTTAGGCTTTCATTAACATTACTAGAAGCACCGCATGAAAATTTTTCTGTATTTGAAGCTATTTTCTTAAAAAAAAAAACTCTAAGCTCTTCAAATAATCGCTGATCATTAGCACCTCCATGTTTATGGCTCACATCAATTACTGCCATTGTTAAATGGAACGCAACGAATGGCATCTGTCATCGCTTTACTGTTGCCTTTATTCAGAGCCACAACGTATATAAAGTATCGTTGGAGGTATAAAGTACGGGGTTTCTGAACTCCTGGTGACGATTTCAATACCGTATAATTGTTTCAACTCCTCCAGAGGCATGAGTGACATTGGATTGTCTTATTATGAGATGAGTATTTGTAGAGCTATCATCATCTCCTCTCAATCCTCCAGTTTCAACGTTTTCAGATTGGAAAATGGCTTTATCCACAAGTCTTTTGGCAATATGCAGCTCCACCGCTTTCGCGGATCCGTAAAAATTTTCCTGACAGTCATGTTCTGGAGGTTTCTCACTTTCACCATATTTTTTACATTTTCTATTACATGTTGAGTAATCTGAAACCATACCACTTCGATTACCAGTAACTGCTCCGAAACCATTTAAACTGTCGTAATTTCGCCCCATACCTCTTGTACTCCATCCTGTGTCGTATGAGACTAAAATTCTCACTACATCATTCAATGTGACAGGATCTTCTTGTGCATTGGAATCTTCTGGTTCTTCTGAGACAGCTGAATTTTTTTAAGATGATTCAGAATTATTATCCAGTAGGTGACGCTGCACTAGGAAATTTGACTGAAATTGCTCCGGCCTGAATGAAATTAGAAAACAAAGGGACTGTAGATTACAGTTGCTATTATAGAGTCAATAATTTTGTGGTGCTCGTGTATTGTGAACAAATAAAAATTAGTAGAATAAAATATATATACTATTGAAGAACCTTATCATAGTGCTAATCGCGCTAAGTATCACATTCCACAAAGTGAAGCAGATTACTGAGAATTGTCACAGCATTAGTACAAGTATTTCACTAAAGATCATTTGTACAATTCAATTAGTTATTGTAATAACAAATCAATTAAAAAAAACATTTTTCTGTTAAATAAAATATATGATATAAACAGATCAACTATACAAATTTTATGTAAACGGTTTCTTCACTTCATATTCGACGGCGATTCAATTAATATTTACATTTTCTTTCAAAAAGTGTTATATCTCTGTATTTATTACATTCGTGGGATACCTTAATTATAGTGTTCCATCTAAGTAATTACTTAGATAAAATGAGAAATGACTTTTTTATCAAGATGATAAGCTACTTATTAATAAGGCGCATAATAAAGATCCAGTCAGTAACAATAACTTGTTGATGCTTTCTGCCTGTTCCAATATTAATTTCCTTTCCAATGCTGTTGCACCTATGCAGCTGTCTTGGCTGCTACTTCAACTCCTTTTTTGTATTTCTTAAAGAGTTCTGAAATCGAAATACGGAATATTCATACAAACATTTTTTTTTTGTAACATGTCCATCCTAATCCATTGTATAAAGTACCTGAGATGTAAAAGATTGAATAAATATATATTTAATAGGTTATAACTTGAATTATTACATTTTTATAAAGTTTAAAACCTCGAACTTACATAATACTGCTTTTCAATTGACATCACAAGGAACACTACTCTTGTGACACGAATAATGCTGCTCGCCCGCAGCTGCTTCAGTGAGAAGCAGACATTTATCGCGCTAACAATTGGGAGCAGAATCCTCGGTGCGTTTAATTCTCCATACAAAACACACCACAAATGCTGACCAAGAATTTTAAGTTCAACAACAAGCAGTGCGGTGCCTGGAGCGATGCGGGCTATACTGATCTCTTAAGCTTTAGACATAAAATTATAATGAGAGGTGTTCTAATGCTAATTCTCCATTTTGGAATAGTACGATTTCGAACACTTCAGGCGAGAAAATATAGGCATGAATGAATGAATGTATAAGGGGTGCGCCTTCTCGGCCCTTGCACCGCGACCTACAGTGATCTATTGTGCTTCCCCTTTTGATTATCCCCTCAGCAATCCTGTGCTTCGAATGAAGCGTAGGATTTTGTACGTTGGGGCGTAAATATAGGCATTATTTGACATGAATGAATTCAAAATTTCAGCGACACAATGCCCCACTCATATTTCCTTTCGAAAAATGGTGACGTGCTGGATACTGTGGTCCATCAGAATGTTAGAATGTCGGACGTCATTGTTTCTGATATCCTGGACTCAGCCCGTCTACAAACAGCGTTCCGCATATTGGATCATGTCAAAACTTCGAATCTTTCGTAACCTGTTGAAAAATCCAAAGATTGGGAAAGATTTCAAAGCCCCGCCTCTGATTTAACATAATCCAGAATCGAAATTAACTGGAGGGTAGAACCGGTGAAGAGGTGGGCGACTTTATACCTTCTGTTGCGTCGGCGTATAAGTTGTTGACCAGTAAGGTTACCCTTCCGGTCATTAACATTGATCATCCTGGTTCAGACAGGTATAACCAGGGCCCGGATTTTGATGACCTGAAAATATTAAAAAAAAAAAGACCTATAAAATGACCGAAAAAAATCCAGAAAAATTACCTAAAGGAGAAAAGAAAGAACACTTCGCTTCCATGTTATTCACATTTCAGAAAACATATGACGAAAATTTCCCTAAAATGGCCAAAAATGAAAAAAATGACCTTAAACCTAAAAATGACAAAAATTACCTATAAAATTTACATTTCTGTAACCAGCAGCTCATATCCGAGATTTATATATTTAAGAGCATCGCATAGGATACAAGGAGAAAGAAGATGACATGTCATCAAAATCCGGGCCCTGGTTATAACAAAAGCAAAGGCTAAGAAAACTGGCAGTTAATTGGGTCGCGATGTCAATGAAAATAGGTAACTCTGAGTTCACATCTTAGGCCATATGGCCCATTTCGAAATCCCATATAAAGAGGGCTGGGCCAAAGGCACCAACTGCTGTTCACGGTACTTTAGCCTTAAATTTCACCCGTTAGACAAATCCATGCCATTGCCGACTGCTTGGAAAATTAGTTCAACCCCATGACCTCTGTGACGAAAACCATGAACGGCGGGTGGAGGTTAGAGTTTAAGCTTTGCCCGAAGCTGTAGAGAGCCATCTTCAGGCTAGGACAAAACCATGTGACTTATATAGAAATTAATAAATTCCTTGAAATTGATAAAAGTATGTGGAATTAATAGCATCCCAAATGAATGCATCAGGCACCTTCCAAGAAGACCATTGATACATCTAACTCATCTGATAAATCACTGCCTTCGGACGCCTTTCCGACGTCTTGGAAGGAAACAGACACGATAACCTTATCGAAACCAGGCAAGAATTCTAAATTATACCCAAATTTATATTCAATTAGCCTCTTGTCCATGACAGGCAAACTATTTGAGAAGGCTATACTGAAATTATTTCAAAGGTACACTGAAGAAAGAGGCTTCTTCAATGGAAGTTAATTTGTATTTGGTGCATGTCAAAGCAAGAAATCGCAAGTTATGGGCCTAACGAGCAATGCGACTCTTAATTTCAACAAAACTAATATGCCTACGGCTATGTTCTTCCAGGATATAAAAAAGCCTTTGATATCACATGGGACACTGGCTTGTTATATAAGCTACACAAATTGGAATTTTCATAAGTTTAATCAAATTCATTAGCTCTTTCATTTCGCAAATGAAGTACAGAGTTTCGGTGGAAGACCAAGGGAAATGCAAGCAGCGGTGCATAAAGGTTTCATACTGTCCCCTGCACTGCACAGTATGTATATACGTAAATGATGCCTCCCAAACACCTGGTTCATCTAGCCCTCTTCGCCGATGACACCTGTATGTATGCGATATATCTCAAGGAGAGTTTTGTTCTCAGAAAACTGCAGCGCCGTCTCGGCTCAATGGAGACGTGGTGTGAGCGCTGGGGCATTAAAATAAAAGAGGAAAAGTCTTAGAGGACCTAGTTCTCCCACAGACATCGACCGCCTGAGTCCCATCTTACGTTTATATGACAGAACACTCCATTTTTAAAGAGTTTAAAATATCTCGGTGTAATTTTCGACAGGAGAATTACATGGAAATTGCACACAGAAATCATTTAAGCCAAAGCTTTGGGCCGTGCCATAGCTCAACCGGTTGGTTAGTCGCTGGCTTCCCATCGCGGCGGCCCGAGTTCGATCTCGGGTCTGGTCAAGTGGGATTCGTGGTGGACAAAATGGCGCTGGGGCAGGTTTTCTCCGAGTACTTCGGTTTCCCCTGCCAATCTTCATTCCACCAATTGCTCCACAATTACCCTCACCTATCATCTGGGGCTGGTACAATAGGCCAGAAGTGGCCGCAGTACAAGGGACTTAGTCCCATCCCACTAGCAATAAAGAAAAGCCAAAGCCTTCAGAACATACATTATACTCTATATTACCTATTCGAGTGAGCGACCATGCGTTAACATTACGTAAATTGACCCTCCACAAAGCACTCATTAGGGTTGTAATGACTTGTGTCTGCTCCGGCTGGGAATTTGCGACGGATACTCATTTGATGAAATTCCAGAGCCTGCAAAACAAGGTTCTCTGCAAAATGGGCAATTTTCCAAGGTTCCCACTGGTCCTTCAACCTTCCGTATATATATGATTATGTAAGAAAACTTTGCAGGCAACAAGCAGAAGCCATACAAAATCATCAGAATAAACATGTTCGCAGCAGAAGAAGGAGAAGAGAGAGACAGAAAATATTAAAGGTTTAAACTTGGCGGTGGTCAAGGTTACGACCGTTCAAGTGACTAAGCTGACGTTGCAGCATACGATAAGTTACACATAATCTGCTTAGCAAAGACTGAAGTGTCAAAGAACTTGCATATACGTATTGTATATACATACGCACTGTGTTCTAACTTGTAATAACAAATAAACTTTAAATATTACGTACTATTAACAATTCACTTAAGTAATATCTGCTCACGAGCACCAGATGGGGTTCGACATCAAGATGGACTGACTAACCGTCGGTTTTAACATGACTTTGACAGTGGGACTGAGACCCACCAATCCACTTCCCTCCTGCTTCCTACTCGTATGTAATAAAAATTACCGGTCAGTCGATTACTTGTCTTGTGACCTGCTTTCAAGCTGGTATCTTGCCCGGCTTATTCAATCCTGTGGTTGGGGCGATACGCTCCTCCGAAACGTCAATTAACTTTCAACGGACTGCATGATGTTATATCCCAGAAGATACTACTATTCATAATCATGTGTGATCTCTATACACATAGCTCTACGTAATTAATGAATGACCGTTAAGTAGCTAATATTTTGTTTCTCAAGATTTTTCGGCATTTATTCAAAACTCCGCCGTTACACACAATCATGGAAGTTGCATTTAATCCACACCTTCATACCACATTTATTTAAAACCCATCTTAATATTATTTTATAATCTTCTTCTGAGTTATAGGAGAAAACGCACCCCTTCAACCGTGTCTCATATTCCACACATCTGATACTTCGGAAGATAATTAGCCTTACAATACCAGGAGGAAAATGTAACTTATATGAAATCTTGGTTATACAGGGTTACTACGAATGATTCATTCCATTTCAAAACACTATTGGTCGGCCCGTGCTTTTCCGTTTGCACAGAAAACAAATATCCTTAAACTGCCGATACCACCGCACAATGCTCTGTTCACATGGTGGTTCTTTTCTGTGCTTTGCTCTGAATGCACGCTGCACTGCAATAACAGACGCACATCTCGCATATTCCAACACACAGAAACTCTTTTCCAACTTCGTCGCCATTTTGTGAGGCACTGCACTCATGCTGCCAACTGGTGTATCACGATGCAAACTTAGTGAGTTTACGGTTCTTTTCATGTATCTATCATATATATATATGTAATACTTTGGANGCTCATCCTTATCTCCTAGCTTACTGTTGTATTTCAGCATTTTGTTCCATTCGTGTATCAGTTCTCACATTCACGTCCGCATTTAATGTAAATCTGTTAACACTCTCTCCTTAATGTGTTGATTGTGATTGTGATTTTCATGTTATTTCAAATTAAGGAGAGAGTGTAAACAGATTTACACTGAAGACGGAAGTGAATATGAGAAGCTGCTAGCTTGCGCTAACAAAACTTTATTTATATTAATAATTAGAAGCCGGGATAGCTGAGTCTGTACAGCGACAGACTACGGGCTGGAGACCACATTTCGATTGTCGACAGGGTCAAGAGAATTTTCTCTACTCCACAGCATGCACACAGACTATGGGGCCAACTTAACCTCCTATACAATGGGAATTAGTCTTTTTCTAGAGAAATTCGACCAGGAACTGAAGGTGACCATTCATCTCTGTCCAGTTCCGAGGTCAAGAATGGTTTAGCTGTCGCTCCAGTCCCCAGTGTGTCTTCATGGCGAGGTGCTTAATTAATTAAGCACATGGACAACTTTACTTTTACTATAAACTAATTATATAACGTTTATGGTCATATAATTTTCTCTAATTTAATTAGTTCAAAATACTTTCTTCAGCACACAGTTTTCAAACAACCGAAATTTGTTTCTACCATAAAATGAAACAATCCTAAATTAATTATGCCACGCCAACTAACTGCAAATGAAGAAGTGTATATGAATGACATAATGGGGAAAACGTTAAAGAAACACGTTCTAGCGTACAAGGCATCATTTAGCTGGAGGCACAAAGTAAAACAAACTCAGGGCAGTGGTTCTCTGATACTGAACACGCATGCGTGGGGTAGTCTGTCCGGATGTGATGGAAGAACAAGGATTAATTGAGTGTGTGAGCAGATTTCTAAGGGTTATATTTGGACCCACGAAATTTGAAGTAACAGAGGACTGAAGAAAGAGATGTAATGAAGAGTTTTCCAACAGCTTACATCTATTTTCGTTAAAGGTGACCACATCAGGGCAAACAGTCTGGGCGGAGCGTGCTCCTCAATGGAAGAAACAAAACGTGCAAATAAAATATTGACTGGAGAATTTCAGGTGAAGAAACGACTTGAGAGGTTTGGTTTTCTGTGAAAACCGTGACGAATCTTTCCATAAAACCATATTGTCTAGTTCAGTAACGACAACCTGAAGAAGGAAGGCGTTGTTCGATGCAGATATTTTGTGACAAAGAGCCCCTCCTCTAAAAAGATATAGAACAAAATAGTGTCACTTTGTTCCTTATTATACTGGTCTGTTAAACTCTTTTGTGCGTGGAAAATACCAATTTGCCTGCTGAGTAGCAGGAAATTGGTTTGGTAAATACCGTAAACTTAATCTGCAAAGAGAAAGCCGCTGTTACAATTAACATTTAACGCTTTTAAACATTATTCTTCTTAAATGGCGAATGAATTAAGTAGAAATTGAATTTCTACCTTAAACCGAGTCAGAAGCTTCCGTATTCTATTCCACCAATAAGAGACATTCACACGACAGTAAGCAACGGAAACAAAGTAACGGTGTCCGCAAAATGTACCCTTCACCTCACAAATTCTGGGATAAAAGTAGCGTTTTGCTTCATGATAGGAAAAACACCATTACACTGATTACAAAAAGAAGCTAATAATATCAATTAAATGGTAAATATATCTTTCTTTAAGAGCCTTGCCATGAAGACGTCATTCCGGTCTCTTGTGTTTCCCAGGAAAGCGTAACCCTGCTGCCCTGCTCATTACTGACGCAAGACGCGATGGTGAAACTTCTGCATGCGGATAATCGCTAAAAAAGCAAGTAAATACCGCGCACTGACGTTGCAAAAGGAAGCGAAGTGTTCAAGAGACTGCTGTGATAATAATATTGTGGTTCTATATCTTGGGGGCATTCGGTTCGAATCCATTGGCTTACTATCCTCTGCCAACTGCTTAGAAATTATTGTATATTGAGGATTCATAATAGTTTTCTCATATGTAAACAGTAAGTAATATCTGCAGTTGATACAGTGTCGTTAAATAACCTAAAAATCAAGAGGCCCGTGCCGGTGTAGAATCCAGCGTCTGCTCTACATGCAGAGGAGAAGCCAGCTACTATTTCCGGCGGTCACAGATGCTCATGTCTTTTTGTGCTCATTTAGTGATGGTTTCTTCACTATTCAGATCGTTAATTTTCAAACTGTGGTCCGCGACGGAACATCTGATGGTTGGTAGTATTACAGAGTACGTATAGAAACCTGGTATATGACATGTAACAAATACAATAATTTAAATTTAAAAACTTGTAATGAATCCTTGTTTAAAACTTACTTTAAAGTGATGGATGAAAAAGAATGGTCTATGGCAACTTTAATCACAATTATTCTCCTTCTCGCAATTGCAACCTCTTTACGGCTAAGGGAAATATTATGACAGATGTTCGGCCAGCGCATGCGCCACCCGCCCATGTAGTTGCCAAAACGCTGGTTTGGGTATTTTATTGTTAGTGGGGTGGGACTAAGTCCCTTGTATTGCGGCCACTTCTGGCCTATTGTACCAGCCCCAGATAATAGGTGAGGGTGACTGTGGAGCAATTGATGGAATGAAGATTGACAGGGGAAACCGAAGTGCTCGGAGAAAACCTGCCCCAGCGCCACTTTGTCCACCACAAATCCCATTTGAACGCGGTGGGAGGTGGTTTAGGTTTGACCTATGTAGCGTCCAGTAATATGATGGTCGTGAACGAAAAATTAAAGGATGAGGAAGCAGGAGGCCATGGCCTATTGTAAGGGAGACTTAGTTATCTTTAGAGTTGAGGAAAACTAGGCCACGTGTGTGCTCGTGGGCACTGGGGGCCAAACCACGTGCCTGCTCCTGTCATGGTTAAAAAAAAAACAGGAGGAGGAAATGCAACAACATATTAACGCCAAAAATTTAAACATTATTTTCAATGTGGTCCCAGCTGTGTTTCAATGCAGAAACCCACAACTACTGGATGGTCCTAGGATTATTAAACGCGAGTTTGTAAGCAAATTTCCTGGCTGCTTCCCTTGGAAAAACTGTTCGTGCATTCTCACTGTGTAACCTGTATAACTGTTGAAAGACCGCATGTTCCAGAGAAAAGTTCCCAGTCAGCTGTGTCAGAATGGGAAAGCGAATCGTTATATTTGCAGGTGGTAAATCTGGTGTGGATTACATCTCGAGCCAGCCTGCTGAAGGTGATGTAAGTAGGATATGTGGAGACCACTTGAATGCCACTGAGCTTAATGAATAGGGACATGTGACAATCTTCAACTGTACGCCTGTAGGATCTTGTGTCATAAGAAAGACAGCAATGGATTAATAAATTAGGAAAGATAGGGAATAAAGCGAGGCCGGCGCGTAAGACTGACAACCTTACCGCTATCTTTGAGCCGATTGTCTAGATAATGTGGGACCCTCAACGTCTCACAACCCAATGGGCCTTCACTGCCTGGTACAGGGATAACTTTACTTTTTACTTTTATTTTATGGAAGTGAACGGTAGGGACCTATTAATACAGCCTGCACCATGTTACTTTCTCGCATAGGTTACACTTGAACCCTGAATATGGAGGTCACATGTTCCTCCTCAACATCGGTTGACTCTGAGCGGGCTACAGGGTGATATATTCCAGACAGAACTCTTCATAACCATACCTGTAATAATTTCAAATCCTACATATCTAGTGATATAATTTAAGGAAATATATAAACATTTATCTTCAAGGAATAGGGAAAATTAAGTTCAGATAGCCAAACCTTGTGTCGAGAACCGAACCCGGAGCCACCCAAATACGAAGCAGGAGTGCTAATTGCCTGGTTGCAGCGTTAGGTGTACCATTACTAATAAATTTGATCGGATATGTAATCCTTTTATTATTATAATCGAAAACAGAAAAACATACCAGTTACTCCTTGTGCAGTATCTTTTAACTACGCTTTCAGTATGGAGACTATACATATTCGGATGACAGGCGGATTAATGAATGTGGAGCAGTTGGAGTAATTATAATTGATAAGCGAAATATAAGTATTTGGAGAATCCTCGTCCCAGTGCCATTTTATTCACGACGAATATGACCCGACCCAAGATCTAACCTGAACCCTCGAGGTGGGATTTCAGCTACCTGAGAATGGGATATGAACCAACACATAAAATATTCAGTACATTGAGAATAGCTCAGTTACCGGATGATGTGCGACCCATGAATGAAATCTTCTACTAAGTGAAGTTTGTTGGTTTGCAGAATAAATTTTCTATATTTTGCAAAGTGCACTGAAACTTTCCGGTACGTGGGGCGATTTTACAGGTAAAGAAACACTCACATTTCACCGTCTCTCTGCAACTTCATCCATATATTAAAATTCACAATTCGAAGACGCTTTGTTTCTTTTTAAGATTTATTTAATATTACATATTTCGGCCTAAATGGCCATCATCAGGTGTATAAGATTGTAGATGAAAACTCCTCTTTTGTTTTTACGTGGTTGTATTTTGCATTTTATGGGTAATGCACAATGCTTATAAAACATTTTTAGTTACGTTTTAGATTATCACGTTGTGGTTAATTTGTTGTGCACGTGGTTTAGTGTATAGCTACATACAGCACAAAGGAAAGAAACCAACACACCAAAAAATATACACAAGAACCAAAACATATGTGCGTAACAAAACTAACCACAGCGTGATGATCTAAAAAGAAATAAATATTTTATGTGCATTCTATATTACTCGTAAAATGCAAAACACACCAGCATAACAACAGAGCAGCTGTTTCCATCTTAAATCTTATACACCTGATGATGGTCAGTTAGGCAGAAACATGTAATATTAAATTAATCATAAGAAGATACAAAGAGTCTTCGAAGTGTGAATTTTAATATATGAAGTTGCACAGAGATGAAGTGAGAGCGCTAACATTGGCATACACAGTGCAACAGGATGCTGCAATATAATATTACGTACAGTTAAATTCATCAGGTCGGTATTAAAACCCAGCAACCATAAACAACCACGTGAATATCACGGATGACGTAAATACTTATACTTAAAGTCACAGACAAATATTAATACCATAAAAGTAAATTTATATTTTTAAATATTTTGTCCCTTTTAAAATGCCAAAACATATAAAACGTAAATATAATAGTCCATCATTTTAGCTACCTTTAACGGTATATCTTGTCACCTATATTCGTGAGGTACTTGGTTCGGATCTCGACAAGGTTAATTTCAGTTTTTCGTAGCCATCATCAGTATCACTAGGTGATTAGAACGATAAAACAAAGAAACAAGCAATAGGCCTTCTCTTTCCAAACACATATCTACCAATCGTGATGTTCATATTTCATTTGACTTTATATAACATCTGAAATCGAAACGGCATAGTTAAATAAGTCTAAGATTCAAACATTACATAGGCAGAAGGATTACATTTTGGAAATACCAATCCGCATAGAATCTTTTTACTTCTTAGTCTCTTGTGTAAAAATGCTGCATATTAAAACGTACGCCTGCATAACTACACTTGTTTACGTTGTTTTATAACTGACACTGACAATATCGGATAAATTTCGATTTCCATCCAAATTATTTATTTTAAAATTTAAAGCATTTCATCGAATTTATAAATAAGGAACTGTTAGAGGCTCATGTACTGCTTCGAATTGACGATTATTCTTATAGGTTTATCAGTCTCTTGCAGTACAACAAAAATCTGCTAAATATCACAGGGTGGGTCTCATTTTGAGACATAGAAATAACATTCCAGCAGGCGTCAAAATATCTGTGTTCCTATGACATTACTGTCCGTGCAGACATCTTCTGTCACCGAATGTAGACAACATGACCACGATCACCATGGCCGCCATGTCCACAGCTATGTCCATCTCAGTGTTTACCGCCACCATGCTTTCCACCGTGCTTTCCACCATGCTTTCCACCGCCGTCCTTATGCCCAGCACTGTACGCCCATTTCTTTTCCACGTCATCGCCAGACTTTTTGCCATGGTGTTCCTCGTGTGCGTGATGCTCCGCATGGCCATGCTCACTCTTGTGGCCCTTGTGGTCGTCATGATGGTGACCTTTGTCGTGATGACCCTTCTTCCCATGATGTTGTTCGTGATGTTCAGCATGGTGATGTCCTTCCTTTTCGTGGCCTCCTTCCTTCTTGTCGTGATGCGCATGGAATTCTCCGTGCTTGCTGTGTTCACCTCCCTCGTGGTGCTCGTCATAGAACTCGTGCTTCTTTTCGTACTCGTCTTTCTTGTGGACGTTGTGCTCGCCCTTGGTGCTATGACCTTTCTTGTGTTCTCCCTCTTCACCGTACTTCGCTCCCTTCTCTCCTTTCTCACCGTGATGATGTTCGCCATGGTGGCCTCCACCTTCATGGTGCTCCGACTTTTTACCCCCTTGTTCATCGTGGTGCCCGCTGTGGCCCTCCTTGTCGTGGTATCCATGCTCTGCCTTCTCGTGGCTGTGATGTCCTTTGTATCCCTTATCACCTTTATTACCGTGACTAGCATGATGTTCCGAGTGATGTTCCTTGCCACCCCCTTTTTCATGATGACCACCGCCCCCGCCACCATGCTTGCCGCCACCATGCTTTCCACCTCCGTGTCCACCATGCCCATGCCCAACACTTTCATGGTGTCCTGAAGCGGATGACTTTAGGTCAGTTTCCAAATCATCAATGACTGCCGGTGGAGCTTTCGTCTTCTTGGGGACGCCTCTCAGACGTCGCGGCGCCACTCTTACAGGCTGTGCAACTTCGGGGCTGACTTTCTTTCTCCTAACCACTTGTGGTGTTGCGAGGTCCGCTGTCGTGGCCGCAGGTTTCGCACGCTGTACGATCCGAACGCTTTCGAAAGCCACAACATCATCGTAAGTCTGATCGGACAAATCGGCAGCAACACAGGCGCACAGTACCCACAACAAGGATAGGAAAATTAAACACCCGTGGCCCCACGGAGGTGCCATAACGAAAAAACAGACTTCGCAGCAATAGGAATCCGCGTATGACAAAGAAGACAGATTCACTGACATCCCAGTTGTGATGGGTGTATTTATATATAAATAAGTGGAAAAAGTTTCAGATGGGACATGACGAGAATATAATGGATCTTCACAGTAGAGTTACGTTTAGTCGATAAATTTCCATTAACGTGAAGCAGTTAAATGGTCGTTACTTTCCATCTTCGTGTTGTGATGTGTGTAATTGCCAAGTTTGGCGACGTTCCGAGATTGTCACCAAATGGAACATTCTTGTCACGCTTTCAAAAAAGTAATCCATCATTGCGACCACCTTTCTTCCTTTCCACCGTCGTGCTCCAGTTCAATGAACCATCTTCAGAGGCTCTTCTGATCTGTGTGCAATACATTGCAGACACTCTTGCGTAACGGTTACGTAAGAATAGAGAGTGCTCAATCTGTAGCTTAATTAAATTTGCTTTTACACTTCATTATAAATTCATAATACTTCCACATGCATCAAATTAATTGTTATCGGTTCTACGCAGAAACATGCATAAATCTACAAGAAATTATGTAGCCGTGTCTGCATGTTCGTCTGCCCGCATATTTCATATCCAGAACTATTTGACGTATTTCGACTGATTCTGAAGCTGAAAGGTTTTAATCTAATTTCGGTTTGTCGATCTGACACAACCTTTAGACGTCTTAATGCGAAGATCGACTCAAAACATGCAGAAAGGCAAACAGTTCGTTTTACATGACGTAAAAATATACGTCTCTTCAAGACCAAGAGCATTAATATTGAACACCGATTTGGTAAACACATACTCCACAGAACACTAGGAAAATAATTTCAGATTTTATACAGTGTGAAAATTGTAGTGTGACGTCTTTGCAGCAGTGGGTCTGTATGTGCAGTGTTACAGGGAGACTGAAATTTTGCCGCAAATCGTTCGACCGGTCTGGCGGAAGGGACACAAGCTACTCACCTCAGCTACTACCGCACCCGTCAGGACTCGTGGCGTTGTCCAAAGGCTGACAACCTATGCACATCACATTTACTGTTCGACGTCGTCTCAGTGAATCTCTGAACAGGGACTGTGAAGCACATTTTTGCGTAATTTTGCCTGTCGACCATAATCTCAAGCGTCGGTTAGTATATAAACATTCAGTCATATGCATTACATGTTTAGTTTAAATGACAGGTATTCACCGGTATTCACGATATTCACGTGACAAATAATAATAATAATAATATTCTATAAATTTCAGGACGTTTCATTTCCTAACTAATTTCAGACAGAAGGTCCCTGTAGGACGAAAGAGAAACAAACAAAAAAGCCGCCTTCTCGATCAAGAAATATGTGGATAGAATCGGGTCTAGGTTTAAACAGCCCCCCCCCAAAAAGAAACCCTCTCAGACGCCTTATCCATGAGGCCGATCATTAAAGTTTCAGGTTTCAACTTTCAACTTTTCCTTTTTTCCAAAAAGGGACTTCAACAGATGAATGTAAAGATTTTATGGGCGTGAAACGAATGAGTGGGAACAACAAAAACCACTTCTCCAGTATTTTCTGTTATCTTGTTGGGTTATATTTGTGTTCTGTTGTTCTGTGGGCTAGTCGACTGTGCTGCGGTTCGGAACACACGCGGAAAGAGATGAAACGAGGAGCTTGTTTCTCTGTCGCTGAGGCGGCCGAACGGTTTTCGAAGGGTTCTCAGATAACATCCTTACATTTTGGATTATGAATAAAGGCTGACTAATTGCACGGAATCTCAAAGAATTAATTTGGAAATGAATCTATGTATACCGGAAACTGGATCTGTGGACATAGAGCCCGTGCATTCGAAAAGTAAGAACTGAGTCCACGTGAATGATCAGTTTGGTGCTGAGATCTCTTTATTTCTGTGGAAAGGGCGTCTGTAACCACGTGAGAGAAGGCCAGATGGGTCAGCAAGTGGTCTCGACTCAGTGAGGAAAAGGCCTAACTTCGTACTTTTACGTAAACATAATAGAGTTTTAACATATTTTTGTCCCTTAAAAAGGAAGTGAAGTAAGCTTATGAGAGCACAATATTGTGTGTGCATATGCTCCCCCCATTTCAAAGTTCGAAATACTTGACAGATTTTTAACAAATTCTGGGATGAGCAGTATGACATAAGGACACGCAGCTCTCCCTGACTTCGTGCAATGAATAGCAACATAGTGGACCCATGAACCCGTGGATTGGAACCGATACCAGTGACACATTACATCCGTTCCTGACGTTATGAACGATAATACTCGTTCATTTCTATAAATTTGTGTTCTTTGTTCAGGTAATCATTTTTGTATTTTTGCACTATGGGTACTTTGCTTATTGTATGTACTTTGTTTTGTATTGTTCCCTTTATGTTATAGACTTTCCTTGTCTGTATCAGCGCAAGTTTTACTGCCACCGGGTGAATACCCAATTGCAGTAAAAATAATAATAATAATAATAATAATAATAAATGATGACCGCTGCATGAAGTCCACTTTTAGCTTCANATAATAATAATAATAATAATCTATGTTTACAATTGCAAAAAGACAGAAATTTGACTTGACTACAGTTCCATCTGTGCATGAATCCAGCACGCTAGACCATGAACTGAACTCATTTTCGCTGGTTTCGATTTTAAATTCCTGCAGTCTTACTCATTTATAATGTAATATTTATATAACCAGGGAAGTATGATTTGTGAGTTCTGCTCAGAACATCTTGTACTTTTTGAGCTCACGGGGTACAAGCAAAAGAGTCGGACACTCCTTCCGTCAAACTCTGGAAGATCAACACGTATAACGCATAAGGCTGTAGAGATCTCACTGTGTAATAAGAGGGAAAGTCAGTAAACAGGTCACAAATGTAAGTAAAGCAATTGTGGTGGACGTAATAGGTTTTCTATATGTAACACTAGATAGCAGCACAGTCTCGCTCCATGACAGCCTAGGTAGCAGACTTGAATGGTAATGATCAGAGGCTGGTTTCAGTAGTCAAATTGTCGACCGTGATTGAGGCATATACTACCAAAGATCAGTGTTCTGTTATGCGTTTCTTTGTGGGCAAAAGGACTCGATGTAAAGGATATCCATGAAGAAATGTTTCCTGTTTACCAAAAATGGGTGCCTCACTACCAAACCGAATCAAAACCTGCTTCAATGCAATGGGAACTTCCGAGCTCACCTTCAACCAAAAAGTTTAAGGTTACGCCATCAGCTGGGAAGGTTATGCTTACAGTATTTTCGGATTCTCTACGAGTACTGTTTGTCCGTTTTCAGAAGCGTGGTAAATGCGAGTTCTGCACAGTACTATGAAATATGTTGAAGCTTCGGGGTTGAATTAGCAGAAATCGTCCAGGTCAACTGGCAAGAGGACAAGAGGAGCACTGCTTCATTATGACAATGCCAAACACCACACAGCCCGAGCAACCAACGAGAGAATTGAAGAACTACAGCGGGGACTTCTTGAACACCGGCCTTGCAGCCCGGACTTGGCCCCCAGTGGCTTCCATCTGTTTACTCAGCTAAAAAGCCATATTAGTGCAAAGGTTTCTCTTATGACAAAGAGGTTGAAACGGAGGTGCGTAAGTGGCTGGGACAACAGTAAAAAAAACTTCTATACTACGGGTTTCGACGCACTGGTAAAGCGATGTGACAAGTGTATCAATGTTGGTGGAGGATATGTCGAGAAATAAATGTTTTTCTTGGTTCGAGTATCACATGTTTTATGTTTTATATCCATTTTTGACATATTTACTGACTCTTCCTCGTAATATAACAATACTGGATTACTATAGAGGAATGAAAACACTTTCAAAATTTTATAGAAACCAAAGTATTATTGATATAACCAAAATACTTACATGATTTCTTAGTATATATCTTTAAGTTTGTATGACTATGTTACAAATGTTCCATGTGTGAGCCTTTTGTCACACTACAGATATAATACGATAATCCAATTCGTTCCGAACACACCGGAACATGTCCTCGTCAGCACATGCAACAGCTGTTGTGATGCGTTGCTTTAGATCTTTACACTTAGAGGAAGTGGAGGAACAAAAACTCTTGTCTTTGACATATCCCCAGAACAAAAAAAAAGAAACAACAACAAGGCGTTAGATCCGGACTTCTTGGTGGCTAACGTGTCAGTGCCATGTTCTGGTCTGTTGAGCGGCCAATCCAACGTCGAGGCAGATTTTGATCCATGTAATTTCGAACCTCCATGTGCCAGTGAGGCGGAGCTCCATCTTGGATGAAAATGAAGTTTGAACTGAGTTGTGTTCCTCCACTTCCTGCAAAAGATCTAAAGCAACGCATCACAACAATGTTGCGAGTGCTGACGAGGACATGCTCTTGTGTGTTTGGAACGAATTGGATTATCGTATTGATATCTGTCGTGTGACAAAAGGCTCAAGCATCGACCATTTGTAACTTAGTCATACAAACTTACAGACATATACTAAAAAAACATGTAAGTATTTTGGTTATATCAGTAATACTTTGGTTTGTATAAGTTGAAAGTGACTATTTTTTTATAATATAAAACTGATTGGGGAACCTTGGTTCCCAGGATTACCGTTGAAAACGTTATTGCATTTGGATTTGTATTGTAATAAATGAATAATGGAAAAGAAAAGGAAGATGATATAAGGTTAGGCTATTCGGGACGAACAGCCTTAAGGAGGGAGAAATGTGACACAACACCTGAAAATCGGAGCAGTGGAGGCCGACCCAGGCGCCCATTTCTAGACAACGGCTCGGTAATCATTTTTCCACAGCAACGAACACGACTGAAGAAGCAATACATTGCATAGAGAGATGTCGATTCGTAGGTAACGCATACAGAAACGTTTTCATTACAACGTATAGGTAACGGCTATTCAAACGGCAACGAACCTGTCAAAAAACAGCAACAGCCAAGAACGCGATAACTCTATTGTTGAAGGAGGTGATCTCCATACGGTTCGAACAGAACCTAATTCAGGGAGAGAAATAGCGAACAAAAGACAGAATACGAAAGAACACAGAGAGGAGAGATCACAGAAGAGTCGGAAGTCAGAAGTGAAGCCTTCAGTTTATGTGGTGTCATCAGTGTTCGTAGTTACGAAGTGATATAGTTACAGTAAGTTGGTGTCACAACCAATTGTAGTTCCGTCTGTTGAATATCCAATAAATCGCTTCATTTAATCCGGAACCCGTTAATTACTTGTCGCGTTACCACGAGTCACGTGACAATATTGCCGTCATCCACTAAATAGAGGAATTGAATTATCCGCATTTGTTACAAACAAATGGCTATAACTCCTAAACCGTAAGCGATGGACCAAAACTGATTGGATTTTTGGGAAACTCGCATTTATTAACGTATTTCACTCGTAGTTTGTTCTGATCCATCTCTTATTGCTTAGCCGTGGCAGGCGGTTGAAAGTCTGTAAATTTAAGAATATTACTATTATATGTTTTGGGTAATTGTTTAAACATTGCACACTTTTATTTTGGGAATAAAGTAAATATCATTTTCGGATAGATCAGTCTTTATTATTTCATTTGCATGTAACTTTTAATGCAAGATACGCCATAAGACTTGAGTTATCAGCGGTTACGTTGGAGGATGCACAGATGTCACCCTCAGTGTCACTTACGGGTTCATCCATTTGCACCCTTTAATAATAACGTTTTCAACTTTTTTACATCATGCAATATAGTATAAAACATAATGATAATATAATGTAATGTAACATAATATAACGTCGTATAATATTTTCCAGGCCGGTCACGGTAGCCGAGCGGTCTAAGGCATGTACTGTCTTCGCTCGCTTGGAAACCGGGATCGTGGGTTCGAATATCACTCAGGGCATGGGTGTTTAGTTTGTGTGTGCATTTTTCTGGTTTGTGTACAGGTAGAGACCTTGCGACGAGCTGATCACCCGCCCAAGGAGTCCTACCGAATGTGTAAGATCTAGAAAAACCGAAGTGAACGGAGAAGTTCATGGAGGTAGGTCTAGGCCCACTGGGACTGTAGTGCCAAGGGGAAAAAAAAATAATATTTTCCAAATGTAAATCGCTCCAATTTGTAATTGTGACCATTTTGCCTTTTATTATTGCACGTGTATGAGTGACTACAGGCGGGGTTTAGTTTGGTGAATAAATTTATTGAGCACTTATGCACACGACTCGGATATACAAGCACTTACAATGCTATCGCTGATCTACACACACACTAGAGCACACTAAGTCTTCTGAGTCTGCTTTCACTGGTCGCTTCAAGGTATCGAATCACAACAATGGAGATTCTTCAGCTTCTTCAGTCATGTCGTTGCCTGCTTGTTAAGACTCCAAAACTGAACTTTCAACTTAATTAAACGCCATTTATTTTCGGCCTCCCTTGCAGAACTAATCTGTACTCATTCAAACACAAAATTACTTTACGACTGGCGATCTACCGCCAATCAGTTCGTCTTGGCGACAACCCCTTGAGACTCACGGCCAGGTCTTTATCAACTGAAACCTTGCGGTCATGGTTCGTATGTAACATCATCTCTGACGAGAAGATTGGTTTGTCTCCTATGAATATGCACGGCCTTTCTTCAAGCGTATGTGACCGAGTGACTGAAAGTTCCTCCTTTTGCACTCTATACAATTCCCCTGTTAGTATAGGCTTTGCAAAAGCAGACTGTGCTCCTCTTATGTACCGCTGAACTCATAGCTCCAATTGACCTGGTTATAACATCTGGGCACGGGCCGCAGAGAAAACACGTTCTTTTGTTGCTGAGTGTGTATTCGTTGCCGCGGAAACGTGTTTACCTAGCTGTTTCCCAGAAACGGGCTGTATAACACCGTTTATTAAGGACCCACTACCCCAGCAAAGGGCGTCGTTTCGTGGCCGTTACCCAGTAACGGGCCTACACACTAACATATATATATTTTTTATTTTAGTCCATGGATGTTAGAGAGTAACTTACTTAAAATAACTTGTTAGTTTATCAAAGGAGAAATAAAGTTTTCAGGAATGGTCATTGGAATAATGAAAATGTGTATGAACTGTTGAATATTCTTCATCGAAGGAGATGAGTAGGGGGTTATGTACGATGAATTATAAAGAATAGGATGTTAGGATAATCTATGCAAAGCTTTTGTGCAGGAATCCTCTCAGGAGGGCTGCGTAAATCCACGAAACCTCTCACGATATATAGTGTCCGAGAAAATAGTCAAACCGAAAATCTCAAAAAGGACGTGTGGAGCGTTAGCGATGAGGTAATTTCTCCGGTAGTAGATTTAAAACATGTATGATTGAGATTTCAACCCTAAATGCTGTATTGAATTATTCAAAAGTTTTACGTCCTTCTATTCACCAGCAAGTCAGTGGGTCAACAGGTCAGGAAAGTTCTTGCTGGAGTTCACTTTCTCCATCAGGGGTAAAAATGATTTGTTCACATTTTTTAATTTCGTGGTACTACCCACAGAAATTACACTACTTCTCAGACATGTTCATAGTGCTGGAAGTTCTGCTGCATGCCTGACACTTCTGTATTCCCGGTAAGCTTTTACGTTTTTTTTTTTTCATATCTTCTGCGGCCAACCACTACTCCATGGCATAGAAACGATTTAAGACTCTTATTGGGAACTCCATGCAAACAAATTTAGCTTTTAAAATTTCAGAAAGCGGGCCATTCACCCGACCTGCTTTACTGATACAGATCCATAACGACGGGCGGTATCAATGACAGTCTATTAATGATGGATTGGCACTCAGAATACAGAAGCAGAACACCTTACCCTCACTAACCATAGCAAGAAACCGTATACTGCCTACACTGCAAAGTAGAAAAAAAAACTTTTTCTTTTCTTAGTTCGAAGCAAACATGTGTCACTCAAACATCGTCCTCTACCTACGTGACGTCTTCCCTTCAACACGCTCTCTAAGGTCCAGAGAAACATTTCAGATTACTGAGCCACCAGCAGTTTTGACATGTACTCTTACTTAAGAGCAGACCTATTCGCGTGCTTGTCCCATACACCCGAACTTACCCTACCCTGTGTGGGCATAATTCGGGGATCCTGGCTTTTTTTTTTAATTCTCACAGTGGGGGGAGGGGGTGGAGTCCAACTGGGTCCACTCGGTACGTCGGTCACTGAATGGCCTATGGTACCTGCCCCGCATGATTATGATGCTGGAGAATTTGGTGGAATGAAAACTGGCAGGGGAAACCGAAGTACTCGGAGAAAACCTGCCCCAACGCCACTCTGTCCACCACAAATCTCATTTGCCCAGACCCGGGTTTGAACCCAGGCCGCCGCAGTGGGAAGTCAGCGACTAACAGCTTGAGCTATGGCGCGGCCTTAGGGATCTTAGCTTAGCTTAACATCAGCCGAATTTCGAAGTTCAACCGTACCATACAAGTGTACGTAAGCATGCACACACAAAAGGTAAAATTTTCCCTGTGCTTAATTAGGCATAATGAAGACGGTGTGAGGGTTACTGTACGAATCGAAAGTTTAACCACAGAACTGGATGCAGGTGAGCTTGATGCCCCGGCCGTTTTAATCGCAGGGAAATAACGCCGGGTATTAATTTAATAAGAGACTGGGAGCGGCTCGGAATTGGTTCATTAGCGAGTGTAAGTCCTTCTAACCGACAAGAACATCACAGGAGACACACAGCTGACCAGGGTTCCGGAGGCAGGAGGAGCGAATACTGTTAATGGGGTATGTGACCGTCTGGGGAACGCATTGCATTAACGCCATGGAGGTGAGTTTTATTTAAAAAGCCGGCAGTAACTCAGCTTCTCAATATTTTGGGGAAACAGGAAGTTTATTACCTGTTCACAAAAGCCCACTACTGGTCCTTAGCGTGAGCCATAAAAATCCAGTCCGTATCACCTCGCCCCATTTTTCTAACATCCATTTTATTATTGTCACTTGTAGAGGTGACTTATAATACGGGTTCATTTGGATTGGGTGATTGGATTTATTTCACCTCACACAATTCGGAACAACAGATAATACAGCGCTTTACAGCTTCATTGCCTAGCAGTAAGAGACCAGTTGAGCTCTTTTGTTCCGAGATGTGTTCATCGAGCCGTTGCCTAGCATTGGGTATACACGTCACAATATTATTATCCCACACATGTCTGGGTCCTGCTTCTGGTCTCTTTCCTTCTGGCGTACTAACGAAACCGTTATGTGTATTCTTTTACGCCCCATGGGTGCTACATGCTCTGTCTCTCTCATTCTTCGTGATCTGATAAATCTATTTGGATACAATGATCATGGGCTGAAAATATTTATAGAAGGAGATGCGGTGTTCCTGTCTCGAGCATTGGAGGAAGTGTGTCAGACAACCTTCGAAATTGATGATTAAACCAAGAAAGTTGAGGGCAGCCATCAAAGTAAAACGCTTGGGGGGAAATGAAATGATTACTAAATTTTGGTTGTAAAACTTCATAGGAAGAAGCCCACTAGGGAGACTAATGTTTTGATGGAGGATATTGTTACAACGGATATAAAACGAACAACTTCTGAAGAAGTAAATTCATGTGAAATAACTGAAGATATGTTCAAATGGCAACGCTGATGAACATTTGTGCTGCACAACACAATTCTCTTCACTATCCTGCAGTCAATACAGACAACTGTGACGTAGCAGTTACTCAATAACAGGCATTCCAGACCAAGTCACGGTCGTTGTAACTATGAAGCCCGAACTAACGAAGCAAAACCGTGTAAAGCGGTAAGAGTTGCTGAAAAAACGACTCTAGAGGAAAATCCCAGACAGTTCTGTAACAAATTCCCACGATTATGATTTGAGCTCGGTCCAATGAACAGCTGACCTATTTAGAGGAAACTCATGCCGCTTGCTGAGGCACATTAATAAGAACCGAAAGTGCGTTCCAAACTTCAGTAACCCTGCTCATATTATTCAGATGCTATCCTTGCGATTTGTCTTTATTACCTAAATGGACTTAATTCCTATTTCTTGCTGATATAAATATATTTTTGCGACGATATACGGTTACGATTGAAAGTTGAGGACAAATTTTGGGCACGAGTTCCACATACCAAAACAAGAAAAACTGTTCATATCAGCATGTGTCCGGAACCATTTAATTTGTGGATTATAGCCGAAAAAAGTGTGCATTAATAATAAGTGCTCAGAGTGTCTTCCAAGAGATTCAATGTACGCCTCGACACATCTCAGACAGCCGTATCCGTTCAAAGATGCCGGGGAAGTTGCGGATAGTCTGATTTGCTTACTTATGGAACTGAGCCCTTCTTGAAGAGCCGTCAAATCTGCAGCTACTCAAGAATTTCCCAGCATTTTATAGAACCCGAAGGTTCATTACCGAGTTCACAAAAGCCCTCTATTGGTCCCTACCTGAACCAGATCAATCCAATCCATATCCCATTCTAGCTCTCTAAGATCCAGTTTAATATTGTCCACCAAACTACGCCTTGGTCTTCCCAGTAGTCTCTTTCCTTCTGGCTTTCCCACCAATATCCTATATGCATTCCTCTTCGCCCCTATCGGTGCTACATGCCTTGCCCATCTCATCCTACTTGACTCGATCATTTGCTCAATCTTCAGCAATAGAACAATCCTTTAAATAAAAGTTGAATATTTCATTGAATTTCTTACTTTCTCACGTATATATTACACACAATACATTCGCGCTACATGCCCTGCCCACTTCATCCTCCTTGACTTGATCATTCTAATTATACTTGAAGAAGCGTAAAAGTTATGAACAGACAGTCTGTCAGGCATCCATAATCCGAACATGGAGTGGCTCTTCACTGTCAAGAGGAGCTACATATGTAAGGGATTTCAGATGTCTCCACAGGTAAAAATCCAAAGGATTCAAATCTGGAGAGTGTGGAGGCCATGCAACGGATCCTCCTCTACCTACCCATCGGTCATCGAGAACGTCTACCACAGCGCCTTCTATAGTCCGAGATACCGACGTCTCGTAAAGTAAACCCCAAAGAAGCTAGTCCCTCTACAGGTCTCGTATTAAAGAGTTGGTTTTCATTTGTACAAGTATTTCGCTCAATCTTCACTCACTCACGGATCTCAACCCTTCTTGAGAAGCCTCCAATTGTGTAGCTACTCAAGAACTTCCCAGCATTTTATGGAACCCGAAGGTTCATTACCGTGTTCACAAGAGCTCTCTACTGGTCCCTATCCTGAGCCAAATCAATCCAATCCATATCATTCCATTTTCATATTGTCCACCCACCTACGTATTTGGTCTTCCTAGTGGATTTTTTCCTTCTGGCTTTCCCACCAATATCCTATATGCATTCCTCTTTGTCCCTATTAGTGCTACATGCCCTGCCCATCTCATCCTCCTTTACTCGACCTTTTTCTCAATCTTCAGCAATAGAAAAATCGTTTAAATAAAGGTTGGATATCTCATTGAGTTTTTTACTTTCTCACATACTTGTACATACTACACACAAGAAGCACTGTGATCGCGAAAAAAGAAGTCTGGATATTCTGACGGATTTACATAATCGCCCCACCCTCTAATGCGAATAACTGGTTTTTGGTTTTCTCCATAGAAAACACCGTCTTCTCTTCTCGAGTATTGTTGTGTTACCTAGCAGCGAGCTGTAGCAGGGTCCACAGAGAAGGCAGCTCCTATTGTTGTGTGTTCGCAGGAACGTGTATTGCCTAGCAACGGTCATATGCGTCACGTTTTTTTTTATTGTCAGTGGGGTGGACTAAGTCCCTTGTACTGCGGCCACTTCTGGCCTATTGTACCAGTCCCAGATGATAGGTGAGGGTGATTGTAGAGCAATTGATGGAATGAAGATTGGCAGCGAAAACCGAAGTACTCGGAGAAAACCTGCCCCAGCGCCACTTTGTCCACCACAAATTCCACTTGACCAGACCCGGGATCGAACCCGGGCCGCCGCGGTGGTCATATGCGTCACGTTAGAAGAAACGCTCTCTATTATCAGAACAAACGTAAAGGTATCATGAGTCCGTAGTCGGGCAAGAACGGTAGGAGCAAAACCTCACACAGTATAGCCGGTTTCCATAAGCCCAACCGAGGATCAAACAGGGGTTCTCTAGTCGGAATGTCAAACACTATATTCGATGAAAAATAAAGTTGTAATTGCCTACTGAAGCATTGAGTTCCGCGTAATTAAAAAAGTGATTAATTTCCAAGTCCTTTTGTGTCACTGAGGGGTAATCAGACTGTACAATGGCCGCAGGTAAGCTATTCATCCGTGTATGCTGCGGTGCCGGCATTGGTCAATAAAAGGCACCCATTATGGGGTATATGGAGTTTCAGGGCCTACCCTAGAAGGATACAGCTTAAGGGACGATGCAGCCTTTTGTTATTTGTATACAAAAATTAAAGGAGGGCATGCGGTGGCGTAGTTGGTTGAGGCACTATGCTACAGGCTGAAGGCCGCGGGTTGGAGTCCCTACGAGGTGGATTTTTTCAATTTACCTAAATCTTCCAGCTGCACTATGGCCCTGGGGTCGACTGAGCCTCTAATAGAAATGAGTACCAGGAATCTTCCTGGGGTGTTCAGAGCGGCCGGCACGTAAGGCTGACATACCGCCATCTGTGAACCGAATATCTAGAGAAAATATGGGAGCCTCGACGTCCAACAACCCTGTGGGCCTTCACGGCTTGTTAGAGGGATTTTTTTTTTACCTTTACACAGTAATTGGAAGAAGGTTCAAGTGATAAAAGTGGTGAGCCTGCAGGGAAAGTGCGCCACCTTGACTTTATTAGATGGGAGCTTCCTTTGCCTCAGATTTCGTTCTTCGTTAATTCCAGAAGGTTTAAGAGGCTGTATCATCTCCTGAAGTTATGAAGCGTCCGATAAGATAGCGTAGCATACAGATCCGTTGATGAGTAATGCCTTTATAAACAACGCACGGTGCTAGACAAAGACCACAGAATAAGCAAATATACGACAACCTTTGCTGAGTAACGGCTTCTTAAACAAACATGTTTGAACTGCAATGATCGGTGTCTTCCACGCGGGCCGTGCCGAAGGGTTATAAGTGGGACAAGTATAGAGTTTACCGAGTTGTGGGACATTCGCCAGCCAGTTAGCGGAGGATACTGTTAGGATCCGTTACCAAGAAACGGCTAGTGAAAACAAACTGAGAAAACTTTGAAAGTGTTATAGACTTTGTGTGTGCTGTAATGAGAAAATGGGCATAAGAGTTATTGAGAGCGTTATAATTACTTGTATTTACAATCTGTAAGTGGTTAGTAAATCCAATTACCAATCCAAACCCCGTCTATTGTTACTCATACACGTGATATGTTAGGCTTTTGAATTAACACTAGAAAGAAACTAAGAAAGTAGTCAATAGAGATGCGCAGTCGCGAAGTTTGAAGAGTACGATCTGCTTGTGTAATAGTCTAATTAAGAGAGATTAATTATAAGTAGTTCCTGTGATCTTCTTCTACTACTGTTGCTACTACTACTACTGCTGCTGTTAATAACAATAATAATTACGAAGTACGCTTGAAGGGGATGAAGCAAATTGCGTAACGAGGTAAAATTTACAATCCCCATAAGAATGGGAACATATTTTTAATGATGAAATAAAGTCACACGAGAAGGGGAAGGCATGCAACACGCATGACAGATATATGAAATGTACCGGACCCTATAATTTTAGTTCAAAATCATGAACAGGAGAGACCACGTAATTGGAATAGTAATATTAAAATTTATTGTAAAGATATGAGACCTGAAAAGGATACCTGTGATTAAAGATAGGAACCACAGTGGATCTTTGCAACGCAGTAAGGGATCTTTAGAATCTATTAAAGTCAGAAATTTTTCCAGACCACAGATTATGGGCTTCTCACGAAGCAGTATGCTACAGGGAATCCTAACTATCAGCGAAATCAACGCATGAAAGTCCTTCTAAACAATCTGATAGTTTCTGCGTTAGTCGAAAATTCCCCAACCGTCTACTACCGTATACATAACTTCTCGTGCTCATGGTGCTATATGAAACAGGTCAGAAATCTAGTTCTTTAAGAACCGTTATTATTATCCCGCCTCTGCAATGCTTTTTCAAGTTATCTCTTCGCCTCAGATATTCCGACTAGAACTTTGTACGGTATGCGTTTCTAGGTGCTCCCACGTGTGTTATGCCCCACCCGTCTAATCTTACCATTATAATGGCGACTGGATCACTATATTTATGTACGCGTTACGTAAGGGAAATATTTCAGACCTAGTTGGGACAAGATATTGTCGCGCGTTTCCTAGGCAACGCGAGAACAAAATTTACGTGGGTTTCGGATTTGCCGAACATGTTTATTGGACACTCACGTTTTACACACACACATATATACTTATTCGCAATATCTTCGGACGTTTCCTCTTCAGTGTTATACGCTCTCGCACCACTAATCTCAGTGAGGTGTCTTCTGCTCTTCTCGGAGCTCAGCTATCCAAGCTAAACTGACTGGACTCCTGCCAGATACGAACTAACCGGTCTCAAGTCAAAGTCAAAGTCAAAGTCACATTGCGACTGACGGTCAGTCAGTCAGTCAGTAAGTCTTGGTGTCGAGCCCCATCTGGGGCTCATGACCAGATATTAATTTTACCGTTTGACAGTTACGGTTTTATTTTCGTGGGGCGCCCTCTCTGACGAGAGGGTCTCTTGTCGGATTTGGACTGTTATATCGTGCACTCGGACTGAATAGGGAACACCTTGTCCAAGGGTTCAATTTCGCCCGCTCCTATGCAAACGATTTTCTTGTTGCCGCGGAAACACATGTTTACTGTCTCAACCAATTCATTAGATATTGCTAGCCTGTTTGTGGAAACCCCACTGTTAGACTTTCATCTCCGGGATAACGATATCCTAGGCATTACTGCCTAGGAATTGCTAGCCGTTGACCAGTGATGGACGTCTTATCATCTGGCTTTCAGACAGCACGTCACAATATGTCAAGGTGTGAAGTGGTATGAATTACTGCAGGATGTGGGACCAACTTAAGAACATAGTGACAGCACAGACAGTATGCTACCTGTTGCTTCGACAGTTACCAGAATTTGGCTTGAAGCCCAGTGTAACGTGATGGACAAGGGAATGGATATGTTTGAATATCTGACACCAGTCGTGTTCTGTCTGTGCTTGGTGATCGTTTACGCTCTACTTAATTATGATGCCTTCATTCACACGTGTAGAGCAGTGGGAAATTAGAGAAACCGCTTGTCTAGAGCGAAGTATAAAACAAGACTGAAATTCCCTCAATCGAGCGCGACAAGTTGATTTTAAAGTCATCGCATTTGCAACAGCAGCTCTGTTACCTACAACAAATGGCTGTCATTGCCAAATTGAAAGTGTCACATTTGGAAGACAATTTTAGGAGCATGATTTTCCAGGATTTTCAGAATCGTGGTACCTGACTATGTTCGTTCATCGCCTGACATAAATACCACGACGCGCACAGTGAGAACGTTCTAGTATGAAGTGCAAGGAAGGGGTTTCTACGTAACAGAAGAGAAGCAATAAGCACACGATTCAAGAGAAAATTGTAAAATTAATTCTTAATTTATACAAGCCGCTTAATATAGAGATTTCTCTATCTATTTATCCATCCATCCGTCCATCCGTGTATCTACCTACCTACCTACCTACCTGTCTATCTGTCCGTCTATCCATCCATTATCCATCTTATCTTCTTACCTACCTACCTACCTACCTACCTATCTATGGTTCTACGGTAGCCTTGTTGGACCTTGACCTTGGCCGCTTTTTCAGTTTCTTAGTCCTATACACAGTAGGTAGGACTCCTTGGACTCCTCAGTCGTTCACAAGGTCGCTACCTCCACTCAGAACAACACAAAGATAGAATAAACGCACACAGACATCCATGCCGTGAGTGGGATTCGAACCCGAGATCCCAGTGTCCGAGCGAGCGAAGACAGTCCATGCTTTAGACCGCGCGGGCGCTGTGATCGGCACGGCGGGTTTCCCAGCAAAGTTTTCTTCAAAGTGTCAGTAAGGGAGGATCGTATAGCTGGAGTGTGCTCAGTGGTTAAGTACCTCGCAAATATGTGGAGCCCAGATCTTGTGGAGAAGCTGTTCATGGCTCTTTTATTCCAGCACTCCCTACGTTTTTGTTCTTGTAATGTAAGCTCCGTTACTGTGCTTACAAGATACCGCCACTGGTTGCTATCCACAGCCAGATATATTTATTCTACATTGCGACATTCTATTTACTTTAAGACAGATTATAATACAGCTGCCATCCTCTCATATTTTCATAGATTTCTCAAGCGGTTTCTTCCCTTCAGATATTCAGACTAGAAATTCATACTCATTTCTCTTGTCGCTGACGTTTGCTACATGACTGTTAGTTCACTGTTGGTGACTGCACCACCGTAACACCGTTACAGGAAGAGGTCAAGCTATTAGTGCTTTCGCTGTGCAGTTTCCTCAAGTTTCGTGGTAGACCAACTTCTGCTTCTTAGATCAAACAGTTTCCTTCAGAGCGTGAATTTAGTTTCAACGGTTTGTAAAGACGGAGTTGAAATTTCTGGTTTAATAGGAATATGGGTTTTCTGTCCAATCAAGTAGCTGCAAAAAGTGCAAGATCGTTAACTCTGTAATTTGATACATATAGGTCGCTAGTGGAGGGACACGCGGTAGCGTAGTTGGTTGAGGCACTGTGCTAATAGCCGGAAGATCTCGGGTTCGATTCCCGATGAGGTCATAAGATTTTTAAATTTAAATAATAATTTCAGCCGTATTATAGCCCTGGGGTCGACTTAACCTCTAACAGAAATGAGTACCAGGAATCTTCCTGAGGTTAAGGGCGGCTAGCGCGTAAAGATGATATCCTCACCGCCATCTGTGAGCCGATTGTATAGAAGATGTAGGAGCCTCGACGTCTCCCAACCCTATGGGCCTCCAAGGTCTGTTACAGAGATAATTTTACGTTTTTATTTATAGGTCGCCAGAGAAGAGCACAGTGAGAGATCTGACATCAGCAGACTTCAGGATAACACGCGGTTTATGTAAGTGGGGAGAAAGTTCAGCCTCGTTTTTAAGTTCAGTACAGCAAAATCTTAATGACACACTGTGGGACACAGCAGTTGCTATATACGGGATGTTCTACATTGCGAGAAACCAGAGGAATTACAAATTTAACCAATATATTTCCCTTTCACCCCCGCTACCCTATGTTTTTTTTTTCGGTAGCTCATCAATCAGTGACTTAATTCTCGGAGCAGACGTCGCGGGGGCAACGGCGCTTACTGAGCTGGAGTGTTCATGCACTGAATGAACCAAGTCACGCTCCAGAGAACAGGTCAAACGCTTTCACCGTCGCCTGCTTTACTGTCTGTTGGAGCCGATAATACCACGAACAAACATCACAGCTCCACCATCGCTCTTACGTCATCAAATTGTTCGGCTGACTCTGTCACATTGGACATGGTCACAAATGTCTGTGGGCTTTGAGTTAGGTTACCGTAACATAACTTTGCGATTCCTTTTACTTCTATGGATGCGAGCCGTTTGGAACCGTACCTTACACGTAAATTAATGCTATTATTTAAAATAGTTTCACCTGTATGGGATCTGTAAAAGTTGTACTTGTACTTAACTAATTGTAAGCACTATTCCATGATGACGTATAGACCTACGCTTTCTAGGCCTCCGCATTAGGTAGAGGTCAGTGGTCAGCTGACATGTTGAACATGAAGGGTGAAGGGAGAGATGTATGGAAGAGGCCATACACCCTTTTTCCTAAAATTCCCAGCTTAAAGGCAGACAGACTGAATGAAATCACGAAATACTTCAGACAGGCTAAAGGGAAACTCGAGAGAACTTCAAATCGAGTAGCTCCCGAGCTTTACCTCTACACGAGCCTACTCTGTTCGCCCGAGGACATAAGGTAACAGGGAAATCAAAAGTTCACAATGACTATGGAGTGAGCCACTCATCACATATTGTCTCGCACTTAATTTTCCATTGAGAAGCTCCCAAAGAGATTAGATGTAGTTAATTTTCTTCTTCATTTCACTAACTTCACGTGATCAGCGGAATCTTATAAATCATTCATCCCCCAGGTATGGAGGGAAGCTGAGAATATATTGAATAAGCAGCCGCGAGCAGCCGACAAGGAGTGGTCCTCCAGCCTGGGGGTTTGGCGTGGGGCTTACAACTCCTCACTGCAATAAATAAGCTTCTTGCGAAAATGTTCAAAAAGCCTCAGACCTGGACGGATCTTGTGGATAAACGACCTAAAAAACTTGTACGCTTCTCCAAGTATAATTATAATGATCAAATCAAGGAGTCTGAGATGAACATGGCATGTAGCACGAATTGGAGACAGGAGAAATGCATATAAGATATTGGTGGGAAAACCGGAAGGAAGGAGACCACTGGAGAGACCAAGGCGTAGGTGGGTGGACAATATTAAAATGGATCTGAGAGAGATAGGATGGGATACTATGGATTGGATTGATCTGGCTCATGATAGAGGCCGCTGGAGGGCTCTTGTGAACACGGTAATGAACCTTCGGGTTACATAAAATGCTGGGAAGTTCTTGAGTAGCTGCACAATTGGTAGCTTCTCAAGAAGGGCTCAGCTCCACGAATGAGTGAATATAGTTTCATCCATTTCCCGTTTCCCTCGTTTACCTCCAATTTACGGAGGTATAGCAGGTAGAAGGGTGATTGCAAATGCCCTTTGTATCTGATGATGGCGTTAGTAAGCCGAAACATGCAGTACACGCAAACTTCTGGTGTGTGTTATCATGGCTGTGACGACCGAGTAATAAATAAACATTGTCGTACACATAATATGACGGTGCAGTATATTTCCTTCAATGAAACTTCCAGTTCAATAAAAGGCGGGCAATTTCTTCACCGGTTGAGCGATTGTTAACTTTCCAAGAATAATTCAGCTCCATGGAATTCCTTTACTCAACACTGTGAAAAGTGAGTGGTTTACTTTCTTACTATTACCAAGAGATATTGCAGTGTAAAAAGGGCTGGAAACTTAACGTCAGGTCTTCCATCCGTTTGTCCGAATAGTGCTCCCTTCAAGTCATTCTGTCTCTTCTGAATCGCGACGGCACTGGATAGCGGTGTGCACTATTAGCTGTATTACTCGAAATTCGTTACATATTTACTAAATGGAAAATGTGAAATTACAGGTTTAAATAAGGCAGAGAAGAGTTTAGGGAAGCCGCTCACGGTAGCCGAGCGGTCTAAGGCATGTACTGTCTTCGCTCGCTTGGAAACCGGGATCGTGGGTTCGAATCCCACTCAGGGCATGGATGTTTAGTTTGTGTACAGGTAGAGGCCTTGCGACGAGCTGATCACCGGCCCAAGGAGTCCTACCGAATGTGTAAGATCTAGAAAAACCGAAGTGAACGAAGAAGTTCATGGAGGTAGGCCTAGGCCCACTGGGGCTGTAGTGCCAAGAAAAAAAAAAGAGTTTGGGGAAACAGGGTAATTGGACAAAAGAGGTTATAGAGAATTTATTATTAAGGAAGTGCTGCTCTCTCGCGAATCGCAAGCGTACTAGTCAGGGAAGAGACAGGACGTCAGTATGCAGAGTGAATGAAAGCGGCAGACATTTCTGTTCACGTTTGTTCGGATGTAATCTGTTTTTGTTGGCTCCTTGTAAACTGTTTGTAGTCCAGTTGATGACCAGTGAACTTTAATATCAACATTGGGCATTCATAAGTCACATACTATTGTGTAAAGGATTCTGTAAAATATATTTCAAGTTACATTCAATACTCCTAGCTTGAGAAACTTGTCTTCACTCAAATAATCAGTTGTGTTTTGTAACAAAACCACGGTTTGTAAAACATAGTGTTTTCACCCTTTTTGCAAACTCTGCAATTACAACAAATCCATTATATTGTAACGTATAGTACAGCTGCTATGCAATGATCGCGAGAAGGAACATGTATTGCTTGGTAATGGCCGGTAAACACGTCAACAATATCCGAGCTATTGCTAGGTAATCGTCCATAACAATAAAGGGATTTTTGTAGGCAGTGTTTCTGTTGAGTTCGCCCCGAGGCTATATAGCAAAGACACCAGGATGGCTGAGTACAGTTCAGTTGAGTGCAGTGAAGCAGTTGCTTGAATGAGAGTTGCCAGCTGCCAGTTCAGTCCGCCTGTGAAGAGAAGGCTAGGAGGTTGGTGTGAAATGGCTGCCAGCCTGGACCTAGGTAGCTGAGGAAGGCTGAGAAGAGGTGGTGCTCTAGATGACAGTCAACAAGAGTTCAGTTGCGGGCTCTTCGCCGGGCAGTAAGGACGTGAGCGCAGGAAGCTGAAGAAACTCTAGTGTTAGAAGTCGTTGCTAGGGGAAGGCTGCTTAAGAGATAGCAGGCTGGAAAAAGGCTTAGAAGGTGCTGTGGTGATTTGTAAAGTGTGGAGATTAGCAATGGCGCTGTAATTACTTATAGTTGCCAGAGGTGTGTACAAATGGTCAATTAATCCAATTCACCAATCCATAATCCGTCTATAGTAACACCCCTAAAACGTGACAACATGTAATAAAAAGGCCATACTTTTGAAGGTACAATAAATCAGTGCCATCTTCAGTGGATTTTACATCGACACAGAAAATAAATTATGATTTATGGATATTTAATGTAAATCGAACTCTTCCTTCCACAGGTCATTTATGTCATGCACACACTTTACGAAGGTTGAGGAGTTTCATAGTAGTACAGTTCGAACCAACATTAGTTTAACGTTGAGATATAGTTGACTGGGAAAAAATAACTAAACCTGTGAAACAGATTTTAACAAACTACGCAAAGCGTAACTGAAATTCGCTGTTTGGAATTTGAAGCAAGCAGGCAAAGGCGTATACTTGAATGCATTTCATGTAATCACATTATGCACTTCGCGTACCTCAGATTGTTACATGATTTTCTTCAGTCTCACTGCCAAAATCCCGCCCATGGTATCTGCACAAAGGCTACGAGCGCTTACGTCCAAATCTGTATGTAATTAACCTTCACGATCATTATTCCATCTGATTGACGCCCAGAAGTCGAGACGACGTCAAAAAATAACCCCCAAAATAGATTATTATATCGAACATAATCTTTCACTTTGACCTCAGTCACACTCTGTAAAGAACTGTTATCAGGAGCCGTAGGTTGTTTCTTTTTGACATGATTCTAGAAATAATTGCCCAAGACTGCGGGCAGCAACGCCCACTCAATGCAGCGGAAGATACGAGTACTAAACTTCTGACAAAAGAAGTGCAAACTTCATATTTCCTGGGATTAGAATAAGAACTCTACGATGCACTGAACTGTTAATGTCATATATCGGTGAAGCAGATATAACATGACCCTGGCCGCATGATATAAGGCATGAAATATCTTTGCTCGCTCGAACGCTGAAATCGTGGGTTCGAATTCCACTCACGGTGTGGATGTCTATGTGCGTTTATTCTGTGTCTGTATTGTTCTTTATTCAGGTAGCGGCCTTGCGATGGACTGATCCCCTGTCCATGATTAAGAAACTGAAAAAGCGGGCAAGGTCCAACAGAGGGCTGTAGAGCATATGTAAAGCATATGCACACAATGCTCTTTTCTGGACTTAACGGTCAGACATCCAGGAGAAAAAGGCGTGTACAGTAAAGAGAAATGATTCGGAACATTGGCTGGACATTGCTTTGTTATATTTTAGCGTCCTGTTGCACTGATTTAAGTTCATGATTTGTTTATTCCGTCTTGCAGTGCATACACTTATCTATCTTCTTCTTTCACTTTCACTACATGTTTCGGCATAAGAATGCCATCTTCAGGTGCTACTCAATTCACGTCAAACTAGTACATTGTATGCCTTGTCTTCACTTTAAAATANGATAAGTGTATGCACTGCAAGACGGAATAAACAAATCGTGGACATTGCTTTTTAACCACAACATGGAAAGGCTTATACTTCCGGCTGTGTTTTGTCTCTCACACAAAATACTGACATAAAAAGAAATGAAACATGACTACTTGATACGTGCTAGACTGCGAAAAGGCAGAGAAATATAGGGGTCGTAACCACAGAACAATTTCACACTGCGCTACGGCATATCATCCTGCCAGTCTGTCGCCACGCAAATTTCCGCTCTGGACGATGTCATTTTGACGAAATATGACAGCAGCATTATTAAAATTTACCAAACAAGCTGAAGAGTGAAGAATATGGTATTTTGGGCTGTAAAGCTGTGTGGTTAGGAGAGAGCCCGAAGTTTCGGAGAAACTTATAATCTCTCGTCTCGAAAAGTAAGCCAAGAAACCTGTGGAGCGGACTCAGCTTCATTTCTTATTTCTTCTGCTTTTCGCGTGGCTAATTCTCCGACCATGTTGATGGAGAGGATATGTTTCTCCGTAAAGTCGGGCTGTGTCCGAACTGCACAGAATTAAGACGCACAATACCGTACCCTTCAAAGTCAGGACCGTAAGAACCTCAGGTTCAAGAAACTGCACTGTGTTCCAATGAGGAATGAGCAATCGTTTATTAGCGAAAGGCTATAGATATAAACAGTTTAACCCTTTATAGGCTGTATGTCTGATAAATTGATGTTGGTCCTCGCCAGCACAATCTCTCTTGGTGGCAGTCCCTGCGGGACATGACCATTTTTTGTGTCTCACAACTGTGACCACAGACTGGCCAGAGTTGTCCACTAACTCGCTCTTAGAGATGGAATTTCATCTAATACGAGTAATATATACAAATTCAGTTCGTATCTCACAAGAAAAAGATTATGTCTCCGCTGCAAGATTGAACCGGTTAATGTTATTCAGCGGGGGGGGGGAGCTGTTTACTGTGAGAACCATACAAAACACACAAATACATGCTGTGAAGAGAGTTAAAAGATTTTGTATTTTACAACCTGTGACCAATGGGCTTTGAAACGCTAAAATCCTGCTTGAGTTGGAAAACAAGATATATGGATGTTATTTCTGTGGTCTAGTGGTCAGAGTTCCTAGCTACAGATCCAGAGGTCCGAGTTCGATTCCCGGCGCTACCAGATTTTATGAGAAGTAGTGGGACTGGAACGGGGTCCACTGAGCCCCGTGAGGTTAATTGAGGAGCTATTTCAAGGAAATAGCGGCTCCGGTCTAGAAACCCGAGGTTAAAGACCGTTGGGATCCGTTGCGCTGACCACGCGACACCCTCTATCCGCATAAGTTGGCACTAACTTCGCCGACAAGCGGCGGTCGCTCGGTCGGTATAGTTCGCTTGCGGACTAAAACCAGTTTTTTTTTAGTATTTATGTCTAATTAAATATACTTGTATACATTTCACTTTCCAATTTTTTTTTGGGGGGGGGGGAGCGTGACAAATCTTAGATTTGCTTGGATAACTTAGCAAATATCGGCTTCTTTATAATAACAATAAACCGAAGTAATACCAACTTCTCGACATCTTAACTTATCACGGTGCAAAGTGCGACTGCTAAATTATCAGCTGAACGCTTGTCAAGTAATTTCTTTTACTTCGATTACTATGAAGACTTATCTGTGAACAAAGTAGTAAGACTTTATGAAGAACACCTTATCACTCTTCAAGCAGAAGGCCCCATAGGCCTGTTGCGACTCCCCAGGTTTGATCTTGTCATCTTTTTGTGTGTCGTCCATGGCTTCGTAGTCCCTGAAGTTGGCAGTTCATCATTTGTTTGGAAATTTTCTTTTCAGTCACTCGTTATACGTGGAGTTTCCATCTCTTTTCCAATTTGGTGACAGTTCCATTTAAACTTCTTAGATGCAGTTCAGCCCATCACAGTATCCGCGCGGTCTAAGGCATGAAACGTCTTCGCCCGCTAAAACATTGGGATCGTGGGTTCGAATCCCGCTCGAGGTATGGATGTCTGTGTTTGTTATGTGTTTGTGTTAGGTAGCGGCCGGCCAAGCCATGGCTCAAGCGGCTTGTCGCTGGCTTCCCACCGCGTCGGCCTGGGTTCGATCCCGGGTCTGGTCAAGTGAGATTTGTGGTGAACAAAGTTGCGTTGGGGCAGGTTTTCTCCGAGTACTTCGGTTTTCCCTGCCAATATTCATTCCACCAATTTCTCCACAATCACCTTCACCTATCATCTGGGGCTGGTACAATAGACCAGAAGTGGCCGCAGTACAAGGGACTTAGCCCCACCCCACTAGCAATAAAAAATAGGTAGTGGCCTTGTACAGCTGACCCCGTTCGAGGAGTCGTACAGACTGTGCGTAGGTCAAGCTCGAAAGGGCTGTAAAGATACAGAGAGAAAAGAGAGAGAAATGTAGTTTAGTTCTAAGGTCATTTTGTGTGAAGAACATTTTTATAGATATTTTTCTGCAACGTAAAATATTGCGTAAACTGTTAAGACACGAACATTTTATTTTTGACTGCGCGTATGGTAACATTAACTGCCACTTTGGATAATTCCTAGCCTTTTTTTTTCCGGAAAGAGCACAACTCACGTATCCAATTAACCACACATATATTGAACTTTGATTATGCAGGCCTTTGCAAGCTGTGAGTTATTTAGTTCACTAACAAACTAAGGTCAGTTCACAGCTCTCTCTAAAAATCCATAGCAGTTTATTAGCCGTGACGTGCCAAAATGAATTACACTGGAAGTGGGAAGTGCGTAGCGACGCGCCTGCGCGTGGGTGGATGATAGAAATTGCAGTAAATTACCGTGTGTACCGAGGCGAGTAACACTGCCCGCTGTTGTGTTCCCATTCCTACAGCAGATGGCTGCGGGTGACTAGGCACTGCCTGTTTCCACCATTCGAGCGATATTAACGAAGTTATGTTCACCCTCCGGGACATTTCAAACGGGCAAAAGAAGAACGTTCATAGCATAAAAATTAAATAATAATTTTGACCCCGTCAGTGCATGTGACACTGCGTAGATTTAGGCTGTAGAGCAGACGATTGGGGGGTCCTCATTTCGCTCTGAAATTTTGAGGAGACGTTCGAAATTTTGCCATTACAGCCCACAATGTGTCTTCATCACGAAACAGGAATCATATTAGCAATAAAATATAGCCTTTTGTGGGAGTTGATGTCTGTCATGTCACCTAGTATCAGTGAAATTTTAACTGTGAGTTGTACGGCAATTTCGATTTTCAGCCACACTGTCCGTAATAAAGTCTTGTTTACGTTCGACTATAAATGGACTTGCTCTATGCATAACGTGACATGTCAACGCATTGCCAGGCAACGGCTCGATAAACACCTCGGGATACAGGCACGCAACAATAGGACGAATGTGTATAACTCGTTGCTAGGGAACAGTCAGCGCGCCAATAGACTGGCGAGATAGCTATCACTTGACTTATTTTCCGTGTGGTTTGCGCTACGTAACAATATAAATGTGTTTTCCGTGCGTGGTCCGTGCCGAGGGAATATGGAAAACTACGTGAATGGGAATTGTACTTGAGTTCCGAAGTTCCGAGGGAATAGCAGTGTGGCCAGAATAACAATTAGAAGACTTAGTGTGTGACGTTACATGCGCTATATTTACTTTGAGAACTTAAGAACTAGTAGTTGTAGTTACGACTACTGAAGGTCCAATAAACCGATTCAACAATCCAAACCCACGTCTTAGTCATCTCTACACGTGACAATATCGTAAACTGTTTCACGGATTTGATTTTTTTTCAATTCAGCTACGGCAGACTTTCACTGATTTTAAATAAGCTTAATAAAATTCAAAGAACGCAGTTGGCAATTCTGAGTACTACAGCAGTTTCCTATCTCGCTGTTATTCCTAAGTGTTTTAAAACAAAGCCATTCTGTATTACATTAATATTAAGGCAGAACAGTTTTTATTACACCGCAGTAAGTTTGTGTACGTACAGACGTAAACGTTTCGGTGCTTATGAAATTAACCATTTCATTGTCATTTAACTAGCAGAGAAGTAGCTACAAATAAAATTAGATGCTGAGCTTGAGATTGTTACGGAAACTACTGTGAAAAATATCATCTTATGAGGTGATATGGCGTGAATTCTATTAGATATTTTCCGATTTATCAGAGAAATTTTCTCCCTTCATCTTCAAGGCTGAAGTATAAAAGAAGCAAACAAGCATCAATCACTCTGTTGTTGTTTCTGCTTAGCTTAATTTTCGATCCTGAAGATGGAAGCAGAATGTCCCTCCAAAACGTCAGTATACTGACTACATTAAGAGACGTAACATCTCAAAATATAATATTCTTCAAAATTTAAATGTGTTGCATTCGGCAAAGATACAATGGAATTGGTCCCGTTGGAGTGAGACAGGTACATGTCAGGGCCTGTAAAAACGACTCATTCTAATGACAGCTACGTGTATTGTGTATTGTGACGTATCCTGGTAACGCGACAAGAAATTAACGGGTTCCGGATTAGGCGAAGCTGTTTATTGCATAAGTAGTTACGATTATAATTATACAATCACTCTGAAAGGTCTTCCAGACGATGCGACCTGACTTGTCCGTCGTCTCTCACGTTTCGTCTTCTGGTTCTTGGCTGAGCTGGGTTCTCCTCTGCTCTCAGCTCTGCTCCGTTCGCTTTTGTTCTGAGCTCGCTCTGGTCTTCTTTGGTCTCTTTGTCTTCTACAGTCGGGCGGACTGGAAGACACCTTCTTCAAGCGTACGGTTTGAAGTGTTAGATAGTGTATTCGTTACCGAGGGAACGGGCGGGAACATTCCTCTGTTGTTGTTTGCGGGCCACTGCCTTGCAACGGTCACTGTGCAGTCGCCTATCTCGCGGTCGCCGCATGCCACAGAATAATATAGTAAAAGATAAATTTGTCCCTGTGCTACACTACTTAAGCACTGCGCCATGAAGACGCATGAAAAAGTGGATGTATAGATCCATGTTTTTTTTTTACCTCGGCACTAGTTGGAGATGAGTGGTCAACTTCACGCTCCAGCCGTTTTACCCCCGGTACCCATTTGATGGAAGGCTGGGTGGGCCCCAGAATCCGTCTGGACAATGTGGAGAACAGGAAATTCTTGACCCTGCAGGGACTCGAAATCCGCCAAGCCCGTAGTCTGCCGTACAGTCTTGGTATTCTCTTGAATGTTTGTCCGGGATTAAAAGAAGAATGACAAGAAAACAAGACCATAAAGCTCGATATGCCTTAGTTGTACGTAATTTGTGACGCGAGAATAAGGAATTGTACATCCCTGATGTCGCTATTCCGTTCAATGTAGAAGTGCCGGAAGAAATAAAGCAGTTAGGAATGCCGTTCCGCACACTAAAGTGGCACCTTTGGGAGCTGGTCACGTGTCTAGAACAAATACACTTCGGAATACGTCCTACAGTAAACACTAGGTTGAAACCTCCACGCAGAGAAATGTCAGGGGAAAATTATAGTCTTACGCTAGAATCTGAAGGCTTAGAGAGAAATTATCAAATCAACTGTATAACATGCCACAAGAAGGTAGTTGAAGCACCAGAATAATAATAAAGTATTAGCAACAATAATGAAACCAATCCATACTCTAGATCCAACTCCAGAAAACAAAAGCAAGGAATAAAGCAACACACATATATAGGTTATGTGAAACAAACAACCCGAACGCCCACACAAGACCAATCCGGGGGGGGAGAGGAGAAGAGCAAAGAAAACTGAGAAGCAGTGAACACGTATAGGTTATATGGATCACAAATGAACGACAGGACAAAGTAAGTGAAATATATACATATACCCCCCCCCCCATAGCCACAATGTATGGGCGTTACTCACAAGTTTATGTTGCACACCACACATGAGGAGGCCGTCAGCACAAACAAGCAAAAAAAAAAAATGTTCAAAACAACTCCTCGACACGAAAACAGCAACTAGTAACAATACATCTCAATAATTTGCAGTATAACACATAAGTGAGCCTACTGATTTGGCATATGCAAAATGAAAGCACGAAAGTGTTCAGTAATACAATGTACACATCCCGGTGACAGGCCCATAGGGTTGTGAGACGTTTAGGTTTCCATATTTGGTGTAAACAGTCAGCTCACAGATGACAGTGAGTTTGTCAGCCTTACTTTCCGACAGACCTTAACCCCCCCCCCAGGAAAATTCCTGGTACTCATTTGTTAGAGACTGAGTCGACCCCAGGACCATAATGCGGCTGGAAGGATTAAGTATACTGAAAATTCTGCCTCTTCGGAACTCGAACCCACGACCTCCGGTCTGTAGCATAGTGCGTCAACTAACTACGTTACCGCGTGCCTCCAAGTGCTCAGTAATAAAACTATATACAATCTATACAATTGGGTAAGAACACTATACAACCTCTCCCATTTGTAATACATTGGACAGTGAAGGGAGAAATAGCAATAAAGTAAAGAGATAAATGTACAAATGTGATCGCCAGAAAGGGCCGAAACATGTTGATATATATATAAGTGTAGATATACACACTACTGTGGTGACTGAATACAAAGACAAGTTATAAACGCACAATTTGACGCTTAAATTAAATATTTCTACTAAATCATATTTACTGAATTCCATTTGTTGTTATAATCGGCACAAATACTCATATATTTGTTAATGTTTTATTAATATTTTAATAATCGGCTATAGCCCGTCACGTCGTCATGTGTTGGTTAAGTGTTAAATGATTTCCGATTCAAAAAGTACCTTCATGTAGCCACGCGATGAACCGGTCCGAAAGCGGAAATCCCCAAGAGAACATCCAGGGAATGCCGTGCAGTTAAGCTTACACAGCTTTTTTTCAATTTTAGTTCACGAGTAGCCAACAGAGCGCAGTCGGCAACAGAGGAGCACTGAAGGCGTCTCGTGTAGTATCCGCTTCACACACCGCAGCGAGAAGTTTGGGACGGCAGTAACTGTAATATGTACCTCGTTTGCTCAACAGACACGTCTGAGTCGCAGCCAATGCGAACATTGACGCGGGTCTGACTCCTCTTCCAGCTTTCCTTTTATTCGCATATCCTTCTTTCCCTCCTATATTTATGCCCTCCTTTATTTTCTATCTTCCATTCCTCATTTCTCTCTCTCTTCACATATTTCTTCCTTCATTTCTGTCTTTTTATCTTCCTTCCTTACTTTCTATTTTCATTTCTTTCTCCTTTTATGTTTTTATTGTCCATTTTCTTCCTATCTACCTTTCTTTCTGTCTCTCTTCTTTTTTCACCATTCCTCATTTCATGTTTTTGCTCCTTCCGCCCTCTGATTTCTTTCCGTTTATCTCCAGCTAATTATTTTCTTCCTTTCTATGCTGGCTCAGAGTGTCTGTTTTCATTTATTTACTATTGATTTATAACGTCGCAGTCAATACTAGTCCCTTAGTGTCGAATATCTGAGACATTGGTGAGCAGTGAATTGGAAATGAAGTTAAAGGAAGTTGTCATTATCTATTTTTACGTCCCGTCGTGGTGTTTACCTATAGATACAGAGAAACCCCATGAAAACGTCAGGTCGGACAGCGGGTCTCGGGGGGCCGAAATCTGACCCGGTACTTTCCGAATGTGTTGGCATAGCGACTGGCTACAGAATGGACGACCGGGGTTCGACTCCCGGCAGGGACAAGAGATTTTATTTACTCCACAGCTTCCAGACAGGCTCTGGGGCATAACTAACCTCCTGTCCGATGAGTGCCGGGGGTTAAAACAGCTGCAGAGAAAAGCTGACCACTCCATCCAGTGCCGAGGTCAAGAATTGTGAAAGTTATACCCCCACCGAAGTCAGGAGTCTTCATGTCGTTGTGTTTAATTAAGCAGAGGAACAACTTTTTCTTTACGCCACGCGAAAAATGGTGCATGGTCGCGCGAGAGCGGAGAAGGTGGTGAGAGGCAGAGACGATTTATTCTGCAGAAACCAGGCAGGAGGATGTCCTGCTTCACTTTTAATGGATTCATCCGCGTCCGCAATCCCGCCTCAGAGCATGCCTTCACTTGCGGCGGGGGCCATGCTATGCATGAGCGCACCACTCGTTAGCGGTGATGGTTCTTGTCCTCATTCCTGTCAGGACAGGAGCCTGGAGCAACTGCGAAAGTGTTTCGGCTTGTGTACCTCCGGGTCATGTGAGGTATCAGGAGACGAATGAAGCGCAAGGCGATAAATCAAGAGATGAACGAAAGACACGGAGTCTGGCCAGTGTCTTCATTAAAAGCGACGAAAAACTGAACAGGATAGCAGCACCCTCGACCACAAATTCGAGTTATTCGGAATAAAGTCGGGCATTCTAAATATTCAGCTACGAAGTTCTATGTAATGGTTCTCGATAGGGCCACATGGCTGGCTTTTGTAAATATGGCAATAAACTGTTGTGTTTTGAAAAAGATGGACATTTCGTTTAAGTAACTGTAGTGTTACGAAAGAAGAACCACTTCTGTCTCGTATTTAGGCAGCCGGTAAATATATATTTAAAAGAAATTTGTAATTCATAAGGAAACAAACTGAGGGCAACGAATGAGCATAAAAGAATTTAAAAATGATTTACTTCAAGTTGTAAGTTTAGAACAGAAGATTGCCAGTGGAATCCTTTCCAGGTTATTAAGTTAAACTGCGGCTTATTTTTAAAAGGAATTTGATCAAAGCACAAAACGCTTTAGAGAATACGAGTCTATTTCACATTTCAACACTATAACAATAGTCCATATATACAAATTTTCAACAGAATCTGTCGAAAATCTTTATGGGGTTTATGGCGTCTGTAAAGTAGATTTGTAAATGGTCGATGTAGGTGTAACGTCCTATATGGAATTCCGCCAAAATTAGATTAGTGATATATATAATGAAGTACATTTGTGACCTTACGAAGAGTAGGCTTTATCAGGGATCCATAAGATTGAAAACTGGAATTTTCTGTCAAACTTTAGTGAAAGACTTCCACACAAGGAGTTCCTTTTCATTCTGTAAAGAGCACGCATAAAAAAATAAACATATTAAGATTCGTATTAAATATATCTTACCCTCTACAAATGTAAATAAATAGAAAAATACCAATAAAGTACACATCCCAATGAAAATGAACTAAAATATTTTATTATTTATCAATTATTATAACAAATATATGGGGTTCATTTCTAAAACAATTTGATGCTACCAAAAAACGTTTACTTTTTCGATATTGAACCAGCCTAATTCTCTCAGCTTTTGAACAAATTGTCCGCCTTCTGCGGAACCAGAATAATCATCTCCACTGATCCGTGGCTTTGTCCAGATGAGCGTGTTCTTCTTCTCAGCCTGTTCTCTGTGCTCCAGTTTAATCCTGTTATGCCTTATAAGCTTGTGGTTTTCAGACTAAAATCATTTATGAGTTTCGCATCTCTCACATGCACACTACACACCCTTCTCCTCTTACTCCCCTCAATTAAATCACCCGAACAATACGCGGCTACACATTATGAAGCTCATTATGCAGTTTTCTCCAGCCTCATGTTACTTCTCGTGGGCTCAAATGTCCTCTTCAGCACCCTATTACCAAACCCATCTAACCCATGTTCCATGGTTGTGAGCTTCCACACTGGGGTCTTTTGGGTTGTCACACCATGCAGTTGCGTTTCGGAACAGCTTTCCGGCTACATATTCAGGGTCAGAGTGAGTGAGGAGGGCTGTTGTTTTCCCTTATTTCTTGTTTGCCTCTCCTATTGTCTCGTAAGCTCACAATTTAATGCCGTGACCATGTAGAAATTCGTGTTCCTATTATGGGCCTTTTCTTTTTGTTCTCACGTTTCTTGTTCACCCCTACTACTGCCCGGAATCGGGTTCCATCCCTTCCCCAGTTCCTCTGGATCCGAGTGAATACATGCCTCACCACATCGTCATCGTACTGAATTCCACCCTGAACAAGTTATTGTTCCTTCTAAGCGCTAATGTCCACATACAACACTGCACAGTGTCACAAACCAGAGATCGAAAATGTTTTCTTCCAAAGTAAAAGTTATGTTAAGACAGACGGTCAGTCGGCCAGTCCATCCTGGTGTCAAGCCCCCATTTGGGGCCCAGGACAAGATTTTTGTTACTGTCAAACAGCTTCCGGTTTGTTGATGTGATGCGCCCTCTCTGATGAGAGATCGAGTGTGTCCTCGCCAGGACAGTCATTCCCGGGTCATAGTCCCACGGGACTCAGGATCATATTTCACTGTTTCAGATTCGAGATCCCCCAACCTGGAGGCCAGGTACGCGTATTTATCTCCCAGGGACAGGGTGGCCCAGTTAAACTCCCAGACACTGGATTCCCTTTTCGACGCCTACTACGACTCACAAGATTACGATGGAGATATTGGAGCCCGCCTCCACACGGGGTTACTCTTTTCTCTCTTCAGTTATTCTTTGTCCTAAAAACACCAAGGAATTTAGGTTATGGAGGCCCTATACGTCACCGTTTTCCGTTTTCATATGTTACTGTTACGTAGCAATTATCGTAAGGGAAAGAACTCATATGGTTTCTCCAGGAAATAATAATTCTCAGAGAATGTTATGCCTCGCAATTGGAACGTAGCCATTTGCTGTGGATACTGAAACCACTTACGATTTTCTGAACACAAATATTACGGCCACACACGAAGCCACGTGAAAGGTTTCCGGGGCTGGCTACTCTGATAAACTAGCCGCGCGATAAATGGTTTAATTGTCTAAGAAAGAGAAGTAATAACGTTGAAAGGACCCCCCCCCCCCCAAAAATACAGTTTAACTGGACACTGCATTGTTACCCCAACCCTTTCTTTCATTGCAATATGTTTCAACAATGTTAGGGCTTTCAATTATATACACGAATTAGTTTCTCCTTCCAAACCAGTTACAATTATTCAAATTTCAGACCGTTCGGCGTCATGTAGCCCGAGATATTGATACATTCACAAAAAAAACCACAAACAAATAAACCAGATACTGATATCTTTGTTACCTTTGAAACGATTATCATTATTTTTGACGGAAAAGTTCAATTTTTAATTAAAACTAAATTTGGAGTTAAATTACATACGTTTTTCAATTGTACACTGTAAGCACACTGAGGATCATGTGAAGGCCCAAAGTGAACTGAAGTGAAAACGAATATATTTAGTGATCCTATTTGAAATTGTCAAAACAGCGGATTAAACGCCTAGCCACAATTCAACTGCCTTTCATAGAAAGCTATGTTGTGCAATCAGTGTCACGGGCGGCTAGCGCGGTGGTTCGTAGTATTAATAATCTCTCGACCATCCAAAGATTCTTGTAATACCCTGCAGGCTGCATCCTGTTTGTCGTGCTTACAAATATAAATGGAGGGGTTAACCGTCTCACACAACACAACATTTTTCGGCCCAGATGGGCCATCATCAGGCGATGCGTGAAAAATATAAAAAATGACAATATTCATGAAAAGCTACAAGGTTAGTGTAAATCTGAAAATTCTGTGGGTTAAATTAAATCGGATCCCACATAATGCCTTATAAAGTAAAAAAGTAAAGTAAAGCTATCCCTGTAAGGAGCCGTGGAGTACCATAGGGTTGTGAGAGGTCGACGCTCCCACATCTTGTCTAGACAATCGGCTCAAAGATGGCGGCAAGGTTGTCAGCCTTACGCGCCAGTCGCACTCTACCCCCCAGGAAAATTCTTGGTACTCATTTCTGTTAGAGTCTGAGTCGACCCCAGGGCCATAGTGCGGCTGGAAGCATTAGGTCAATTGAAAAAAATCCAATGACCTCATCGGAACTTGAACCCGCGGCCTTCCGGCTTGTAGCCTCAACCAACGACGCTACCGCCTGCCCCCGACATAATTCCTAATACAAACTACATTTTAAAGTTAAGAATAGGTATATATGTTTTGAATAAAAAAAAATCGTACGGATAAAATCACTATACAGTCCCCCAAATTTTATAGAGAATTTTCCTTCTTATCTCTCGAATATACGTATGTATGTACATTATCCCAGTTGGATCTACGCTTCAATACCTCTCTACTGTTTGAAATGACGTTGCGTCTACTGATGTCAACAACCTGAATCGAATCCGTTAGGAATTTGCAGCCTTTTATTTTAATATTTTCTTTCCCCATGTCCATTACAGTTTTGCGTATGTTTCGAATGCTTAAAATTGCACACCTTACATAAGAGGAGGCCGATCACAGCTGCCACGCTGTCGAAGGCGAGAACTGTTCTCGTTCGCTCGAACGCTGGGATCGTGGGTTCGAATCTCACTCAAGGTATGGATGTCTGTGTGTGCATTTATTCTGTGTTTGTGATGTCCTGTGTGCAGGTAGCGGCCTTGTGACGGGCTCATCACTCGTCTAAGGAGTCCTACGGTCTGTTAAAAAATGATTACGAAAATGAGAGAGGTCAGGGCCCAAAAACGGGCTGTAAAGCCATTTATGAATGAATGCAAAATGAAAGGTAAGAGGAGGGATCATACTGATGCGTTTATTAAAGTCTGCCTTGGGTCTGATTTCTGTCCTTGTCTTTTGGATGCGCTTCAGTTGCTAATTTTGATTGCAGGGACGCTGACGTATTTGGAACCAACAAAATTGATACTGGACATCAGAGGACTTACACCGAGGCTTCATAGTGGCTTAATTTATCTGTGCCCTCTTTTACGGTGTTGTCGGAATTTCTAAGTTAATACAAGGTTATACCTGGGCTTAAATAATTAAGCAACCGGTCACAGTAGCTGGGCGGTCTAAGACATGAACTGTCTTCGCTTGCTCTGACACTGGGATCGTGGGTTCGAATCCCACTCAGGGCATTGAAGTTTGGTGCATGCGTTTATTCATTGTATAGGTAGCGGCCTTGCGACGAGCTGATCACTCACCCAAGGAATCCTACCATATGTGAAAAATGATTATGGAACTGAATAAGAGATTAGTGCCATGAATGGGCTGGAAAAACAAATGAAAAATAATTAATTAATTAAGCACCATATCATGAAGCCGTATGGAGGAGTGAACGTATACCTCCACCATTTTTTACCTCGGCACGAGACGACGGAAAGCGGTCAGTCTCACACACTTGCCGCTCTACCTCCGCGGAAACAGCCCGCCGGACCCAGACTGTAGAAGACAGTTTGGGTCCCAGAGCCTGTGTGTGGACGTTATGGAGAAAAGGCACGCTTGTCCCTGTATAGTGTCAAATGACAGGATAGTCGGTGAATAATTATCTGGAAAGAATATATCGTAACATAATTACATAGTATCCCAGAATTTTCAGGGAGGGACTGAAGAAGATAATGAAAAATTTTTGAGTATGGATGTCCCGGCTCAAATACGAGTATGAAAAAAGAGTGGAACACAATTTAGGAGCGTTATCTACCTGTTAGGAGTATCATTAAAACACATGTAGGACTCAAGTTTAGCACTGAGCTCTGTCTGGCTGAATGTCAATAATGTGAAACGTAGCCGCATTTTTTCTTTCTTGTCTTGAATGAAGCGAGTTTTACGCAGGAAATGAATGTCACTCCGATCATTTCTCCTGCTTCATCATTTCTGCCGTTCAACTGAGGCTGTAACATTTGATCAGAGAAGATTCAATTGATAAAGGAACTCAGATTGGCCACACATGAAGTTTGTATGGCCTCTGCAAGCCATGAAGCGTTTACTGGATATTATTTCTCAGATCCTTTATTCAACGACGCTTTTCAACTAGCATATGCACTACAGAGTCAAACAGAATGTTCATTTTGAACGAGGATTTGGGAAGTACAGGTTGTTTCAAAAGTAGCATCAAATATATTACGTAGATATATTTCTTAATAAGTAAAAAATAAGTAAAGGTATTCCTGTAGCAGGCTGTGGAGGACAATAGGGTTGTGAGATGTTGAAGTTCCCACATTTTCTAGAAAATCGGCTCACAGATGGCGGTGAGGTTGTCAGCCTTACGCCTCGGCAGCCCTTTATCCCCAAGAATATTCCTGGCACTCATCTCTCTTAAAGGCTGAATCGACCCCAGGGCCATAGTGTGCCTGGAAGGATTAGGTCAATTGAAAAAATCCAATAACCTCATGGGGACTTGAACCCGCGACCTTCCGGCTTGTAGCATAGTTCCTCAACCAACTACGCTACCGCGTGCCCCTTAGTTAATAAGCGGTAAATAAAAAACAGACACTTAGAAATGTAGCCAAACGTATCAAGTTCTCAGAATTACTTGCTTACTGTACTTCGTCTATCGTTCGGTATTCCAGGAACTAGAAAATACAATGTTCCGGAAGCTGCATATATTTCCGTTCTCAGGTGGGGATGGATCCTGTATGAAGAGCTAACCTCGATAACTGGAATCCGAAACGTTGTGTTTTCTAGTCTCCAGAATATCGAACGGTGACCAAATTAATTCTGAGTATTATGCGCCATCGCCAGGACACTTTAGAATCTATAGGCTATATCAAGTTTTATCCGATATATCAGAGTTACATTTCGATGTGGGCTCCATGCGTAGGACGATAACTGTCCCGCCTATTATGAATTAAACTCCAAAAGAGACGCAGCTTCTGCAACGACGCCTGTAGATCTTGTTGGTAAGTCATAAGCTTTTTCAGGTAGAGGTGGGAAGTGCACATCCTTAACCAGTCTCATAAAGACAAGTCCAGTTGAGTTAAATGGGGAAACGGAGGCGGACATTATATCTGACCGAATTTCACTCCACTGGACTATCTCTTGTGGAGTCTCTGAAGGTAATATGTCCTTTCCGCCTTTACCCGAAAATGCTGATGACGTAGGGCATTGATTTATAGCGGCAGCTGCAGGAGTTACGCCTGTAGCCGTACCACTGACACCACCAGCTTTATTTGTAATCAATATTTCTTTTTATAGTAATTACGCATAGGATGTAGTAAGGAACATTCAAGGGTGACTTAGCCCCATTCTTCGTTTCAAGAATAGGGCCTGCTTCACTGCTACAAAGACCAGGCAGCAAGCACCCCGCAGAGTTTTCCTGGAAATTCAGTTCGAAAGTTGACCGGCGGGATCCTTTGGTAAAGTTACAACTGACAGGTTTTGAACCCCGAAAGTCAAAAGTGTGAAGGTCAGCAACCTACGCTACTGGTATAATTTTCAAGCATCTGTCCAAAACGACGTTAGGACTTTAAGGTTCAAAGTCCCAAACTAAAGCTATGTGACTGGAGCAGTGAGGAGTGCGGTTAACTCCCTAAATTCGAATTATTCCAATCAGCCGAAATTAGGGTAGTAACTTGGAGGCGGAGTTAAAGCTGTGAAGATTTCTTGTTTCAAAGCAGAGTCAGTCTGCTAAAGCAGTCTCTAAACAACTCTCCAAGTGTACAACCGAAAAATTAGCATCACAGGCAGCTTGGTTCGAAAGTCAAAGTTAAAAACTAAGTTATGTTTAAGTGTGTTACTGGAACAATCTCGGAATCACACTGCAAAATTAATTAGACGCAAAAATTAGTGTGAAACTTAATTTGGCTTAAAAGTTTAAGTGAAAGTGTAATCACTTCTAAGTGTTGTGCTAAAAAAGCAGTCGCTAAATAACTAGGGATCCGGTCGCAAAAGTTTGACTGATTTCAAGTTTGTTTAGGGGATTAAGGATAAGTGCTGTTACCTGAACATGGAAAAGTGCTCATTAAAACAGTGTGTGGTAGTGCCTAGCTATAAACACTCTTATCTTTCCAGCTGACGCGAGGCCCGTATTCACCCTGAGACAGAATCTCATCACTCTAGTGCGAATGCAGTACCCATCACCTGTAGTTTCCGGTTCATCCTCCCTTTTTCCTGAAAAGTAAGCCTTTATAGTAAGCTTACTGGCGCCCAGGATCCATGTAACCCATATCCCGCAAACACCAAATATCCACAACACCAACAAAAGGGAAGAAATGGATAAGAAGGACGCAGCAGCAACCTGCAAACTTGGAGGAACAAGAGGTGAGAGGGAACAGATAGAGGAGCAGCTGCAACCAGCAACCAAAGGGCCAAAAGGACGGTAAGAGAGAAGATGGCACCAACGTAAGGGCTGGTCGGTTACATGCCAGACAAGATAGTCGAACCCGGGAAGAAATTCGTTACATGTGGGACATCTGTTGTGCTACACCTAGAAGTCACAAAGAAATGTAACTCTGTTATGTACATCCGACAAAGCTTAACGTGTTCGGACACGTTATTGTGTAACTGTTTTATATTTATCACTTATTAATAATATATATTCATATGTATTGTCTAAGTTGGAAGGCAACTTTTGAAATATTCTTTATATCGGGATAACGCATTCAGTATAGCTACTGGTTACGGACTGGACGACAGAGGGGTCGGAGTTCGAGTCCCGGTAGGATCATAAAGTTTTCTTCTCCACGTCGTCCAGACCGGTTCTGAGATCCACCCAACCTCCTATCTACTGAATAGCAGGGACTCCTTCCCCGGGGGTAAGGCGTCCGGGGCGTGAAGATGTCCATCAACCTCCAGCTAGTGCAGAGGTCAAGAAAATGTGAATCTATACGTTCACTCTCTCAAACGCCTTCATGGCGTAGTGCTTAATTAGTTAAGCACAGGGTCAATTATTTTTAATAATTTAACTATCGCAGCATTTGCTGGAGGACTGGAAGGAACATTCATAAGTTTAATCAGGAAAACGTGAAGGGGACTCAAAAGCTCTGAAGAACTGGCCTTAGATGGGAGGTTAGTTATAAAAGCGGATCTCAACACATAGCGTACGCCGTGCCATAGGTCAGGAGGTTTTTAATTCGCTTAGTGGGGGCTGGAGTCCAACTGGGTCCACTCGGCACTGGGGCCACTGATTGACCTATTGTAGCCTGCCCTGGGTAAATATTATGACGGAGAATTTGGTGGAATAAAAACTGGCAGGGGAAACCGAAGTACTCGGAGAAATACCGCCCCAGCGCCACTTTGTCCACCGCAAATCCCACTTGACCAGAGCCGGGATCGAACCCGGGCCGCCGCGGTGGGAAGCCAGCGACTAACCACTAGAGCTATGGCGTGGCCCTAGGGCAGGAGGTTAGTCGCCGGCTTCCCACCGTAGCTGAACGGATTTGGTCATGTGGGGTTTGTGGTGGACAAAGTGGCACTGGGGCTGGTATTCTTCGAGTACTTCGATTTTTCCTTGCTAATTTGTATTCCACCGACTGCTCCATAATCATCATCATCTATCATCTGAGGATGGTACAATGGGCTAAACAATGACCGCAGAACCAAGTGGACTTAATCTCAATCCATCAGAAAGAAAATATTAAAAAAAAAAAAGACGGAGCATATCATGGCGGAGACTAGTTTAATTTGTGTCCAGTGGCGTGTTCCTGTGGGCACGGTAGAACACGGTAGGTTATATAAAGAAAGATAATTCATTGATACTGGTACCATTATTATTTTAAGAGAGACCCTGCTCCATGGAGTCAGTTTCGCTTCGAAAGAATAAGAAGACAATTCAGGGAAATCGGCCTGTAGGCCAGGTCCAGTTATCATGCCTTCTTCAGTGACGAAACTAGAGCCCGGCGTACAACACCGATGTTTAAAATGAAGTGGCATTTTTCTACCCCCGTACGAAAGCTAAAATAGCCGTTGTTCGACGTCTCGCTTGGAAACAACAGATTGGTTTAACTTTCTTATTTCGCTAGTGTATGCAGAAGTCACAGTTACTACACCTGTGGCGAGAAAATTACTTTCCGTGTTCATTCAATCAATGTGGAACCCTAAACACCTTACACAGATGCTGTACTTTCAGTAACAATAAAATTAAGGCCGCGCCATAGCTCAAACGGTTAGTCTCTGGCTTCCTACCGCGGCGGCCCGGGTATGGTCAAGTGAGATTTGTGGTGGACAAAGTGGTGCTGGGGCGCGTTTTCTCCGAGTACTTCGGTTTCCCCTACCAATCTTTATTCCACCAAATTCTCCATCATCATAATCACTCGGGGCTGGCACAATAGGTGAATCAGTGGCCGATATGCCGAGTAGACCCACCTGGACTCCACACCCACTAAGCGAATTAAAAAAAAAACTGTAAAATTAAGAGAACATAAGTCCTGCCTGCCACAAACACGATGAGATCATTAATGAAGTACTTATGTCACTTAACGAAACTGTTCCGGTATCAGGATCTATGTTACATTGAATAAGAAGACAATGTTGAGCAGGTAAGCATACCTAGGCCGGAGATGTGGGCCTATTTTAAGCTATTCACGATAATTGTCACGTTTCTTTAGATGCAGTACTTCCTTGGGCTCGGAAAAGTAAATTGATGCAAATACTCGAGACCTTTCTGTCCTAAGGCTGCACATTTTGCTATCCGCCGTCATCTTGAATCTTCATGTTCAAAAGACACTAATCATTATTCAAAATATCATTATGAACGGCATAATTTTATTAATGACTTATGGTCAGGATACCATGCTTGAACATTTCATTGTATAAGGACTAGACTTAAGCATTTCCTATAGTTCGAAAGACAGAAACCCCGAGATGGCTCTAACGGAAACATTATGGACTTGCACTTGGGACACGCTAGATTCGAATTTTGACGGAGACTCTGGCAAACCTCACTATGCCTCTTCCCTTCAAATACTTTGAAGTTTTTATTCATTAATCATGTTACGATTGGTTGCTATATAGTCCGAAATACTGCCCGTGTCATATAATAATAATAAGCTCCGTGGCCTGTAGTCCGCAAGCGAACTATACCAACCGAGCGACCGCAGCTTGTCGGCGAAGTTAGTCCCAAATTTAGCGGATAGAAGGCATCATGTGGTCAGCGCAACGGATCCCCACAACAGCAACAGCAATAATAATAATAATACTAATAATAATAATAATAATAATAATAATGTTCCCTTGTGGAGGCGGATTGGAATACCTCCACCGTAGACCTGATAATCGTAGAAGAGTATTGAAAGGAAACCCGGTGCCTGGGGGTACAACTGGAAAACCCTCTTACTTGAGGACATAGTCCCTCAGATTGGGGGTTGGACAAAAGGATGACAATCTTGTTGTTTAAAAGAATTATTGTCACGAAATACAAAGAAAACTGGATTAAATCTGGCAGAATTTTTAAAGGAGGCTATGGCTCACGATGCCGATGACGATAAATAATAACAAAAACACGCAGTCATACGCACTGTTGGCATAAATACGTGTAAAAACTAACAAAAATCAACTGTACGGACACGTAAGAAATATGGGAATAAACAGTTGGAGACAACTTTTGCTGTTTACGGAATATATTCCTTCGTCAAAAATTATCCTGTAAATTCTAATCTATGTTTATTCGATACAGCCTTTTATTTAACTACGATTATGAGTACCAGGAATTAAATCAATAATTTTCCTGTGGAGTAAAGCGTGGCCGGCGCGTAAGGCTGACAACCTTACTGCCATCTTTGAGCCGATTGTCTAGATAATGTGGGACCCTCAACGTCTCACAACCCTATGGGCCTTCACGGCTTGTTACAGGGATAGCTTCACTTACTTACGATTATGAGTTTATTTAGGAATATTGACATAGAATGAGACACGATATATTTCCCTTTACGCGTATAAAATTCGCATTTCTTTTTCTTATTTACCTCCAATTTCAGCAATGAGGTTCTGCCATACCATTTCACTTCATTCTCTTTGGCTTGACTAGGTACAGCACAGCAGCTGCAGAAGTCAACACACACTCAACTAAGACACAACAGTACCTTATCGAACGATTAAGCCATTGGGCTGCTCCAGCAAACATCGGGCCTTAAATGCAGAGTGGGTAGAACACAGATATTCTCACTAATGTCCTTCCTATATACTCGTATTTGTAGTTGCAGAAGTTGGGTTAAACTGTTCCTTTTCGAACTATGGTTTCATATCAGCCTATTGTACTGGCAGGGGAAACTGATGTGAACGGAGAAAACCCTGCCGCAGTGCTACTCTGCCCACCAAATACCCTTGAAATTGTACTCAGGCTTCGCTCAGAAACCGGGGACCGACTGTTTGAGATAAGGCAAGGCGTAATGAGTGAGATTTAATTAAGAAACGGATAAGAATTGAGAAAGTGTAAATGTGGTGTGCGTATCAACTAACAATCAAGATATAGCACAGAAATTTAAAATATAAAATGGTTCCCAGAGGGTAGCCAGGTAGTCTATTGGCATATGGATCTTACATAATGAATGGGCCTGAAATAGTAGGTAGAGATGGATCTGAATTGCTGTATCAGATTGAAATAGCAAACAAAGAGTCTATTGGCTCACAGATTTTAAATAGGGAATGGATCTGACAGAGAAGCCATGTAGTCCATTCATTCATCAGTAATCTGTCAGACGACAGGTCCACAGTCTCTTCCAAAACAGTTCCTCCACTTAATGCGATCTCAAGCTTTCTCCTTCAATTAAAATATCCTCTTCTGTCCCCAAGGTCATCCAGCATCTTCTTACGTCTTCTGGGCACTTCTATCCGCCCCTCCGGTATGTTTTGTCTCCAGAGGAAACATCTCGCATACATGGTATCTCTGTTTTTGGAAAGAGACTATCCAGGAAAAGTAATAATGTGGTAGTTTTTCCATTTGCTTTCCACATCGCAGTACAGCAGCCGTTCAAACCACTCTGGTCACGCCTGTTGCTATACGAACTTGAACCATCTCGAGCATCATTTGCTCTGTGCTTCAAGTCGCTGCTGATGACGCTGCTTCCGGCATCAGTTTTTGGTTTTTGGTGTCTCTCTTCGTCTGATGCCTACCCTTTGACCTGCCCAGCAAGGGAGGCCCTGCCAGTAGCTACGCTACCGCTGGTATAGCTCTCAGGATCCTTGGCATACTCAAACCACCTCACCACGATAAGGTGGAGACACCTTCGCTCGCTCGGAAGCCGGGATCGTGGGTTCGAATTCCACTCAAGGGCTTGGATGTTTTGTGCGTGTGCGTTTTTCTGTTTGTGTACAGGTAGAGGCCTTGCGACGAACTGATCACCCGCCCAAGGAGTCCTACTGTATGTCTAAGATCCAGTAAACCGAAGCGAAAAAGGAGAGTTTCATGGAGGTAGGCCTAGGCCCAAATCAGGGCCAATGAAAAAAAAAGATATTACTAGAGAAAAGAAATGAAGCAATATAAGAGGGGCGGGATATGTAGCACACACAGGAGAGATAAGAAATGCATATGCAATTTTAACTGGAACACCTGAAGGAACTGCGTGGGACACATATGACTCAATGAGAGGATAATATTAAAAAAGTTCTTACAGAAAGAATACGAGGGAGTGGGCTGGATTCATCTGCTTCAGTGTATGAAACAATGGCGTCTCATGTGAATAAGTGAATGAATATTCACGTTAATCAAATGATATGGGATTCCTTGACGAAATAAGCGACTGTTTTTCAAGAAGGACTCAATTCCAGCGATACGTAATTATAAATTCTTTGCAGGTTATATGTTTTAACTGGAGTATTCAAACACTGAATACATTTAGAGATGACGTAGTTTGTGAGCAAGAATTCTCGTGCATGGGGTGGAACAGGTTAAGTTAGTTTATTTGGCTCTTACGAACCTTCATTGAAAATAGTGCCACTTACTGGAATTGCTGCTTGAGTTTGCAGGAAAGTAAAACAGATCCTGATAAAACAAATCGACCGAGTACACTCTGATCTTAATCTAATTCTTGCTAAACAGACTTACTTCAATATCTCCCAATTCCGAAATGAGAGCGTCTACAATACCGCGGGCGCCTAGCTCACTGGCGTTACTGAAACACAGGTGTGTCTTCAGGTGTCATGGAGGGATCTACACAAAAACAACATAACAATTGAAGGACACTCGCCAATTAACCGGAGGACTCACCTGTATAAAAAGTTATGTAAAACAAAATGCGTAGAAAATGATGGTGATTTTATAATATTAAAAAAGTCTGGTTGATAGGTACAACATTCTGAAGGAAACTGCTGCTTCCATCTTCAGAATAACAGATTCAGAGTGTCATTCTTCAACCCTAAAGAAGGAATCAGAAAGTTCCTCCGAAACGCTGGTAGCTATCTGCCAGATTACAAGACATCACAACCCTGAAGACCGAAATCTTAACACTCACTACAGCCATGACTTCACATCTGTAAAGTTTAAACAAAAGAAGAACTTTATCGTTTATTTTAATGGGTATGGAAAGTTGGCCGGTCACGGTAGCCGAGCGGTCTGAGGCATGCACCGTCTTCGCTCGCTCGAAAACCGGGATCGTGTGTTCGAATACCACTCAGGGCATGGATGTTGTGTGTTGTGTATATGTAAAGGTAGAGGTCTTCGATAAGCTGATCACCCGCCCAAGATGTCCTACCGTATGTCTAAGATCTAGTAAACGGAAGTTAAACGGAGGATTTCATGGAGGCAGACCAAGGCCCAAATTGGAGTTGTAGCGCGAAAGGAGGAAAACATGAAAAGTGATGTATTACTTTGGGGGAGGAAACCCCAAAACTATAAGCGTTTAAAAATGAGTGCCCAAGAAAATATTCAGACGCAAAAGGTAAAGGTGACCCAGTGCACAATTAATTAAGCATTGCGTCATGAAGACGCGTGCAAGTGTGGAGGTGTAATAAGGTTTAAGTAGGCCTAAGTAAGCGATTCAGGATATCGCATAACGAGGTCCTTCGTGATATATAGAGGCCTTTTAGCCTCGTTACTGTAGTAAACGTGAAGAAGACACGGCGGGTTTCAAATTTACATAGGATGGGTAAACAGGAATAATAAGTAATCTTGGAGGGGGGACGTTTTGCAAAACGTCCACTTGGAAGACGATACGCACACGGGAGTACAACATTAAGATGGATTTTTAGTGGGATTTGGAGGGAAATTGAATCGCTTTATGGAGGTGTCCGAAGTTGGAGCTTCATATTACGAATGGGGAATCTTCGCATTTTGCTAGAACAGTGTTGGTAAGTTCACTTAATACAAATTCTGTCCACAAAGGCCGCGCCATAGCTCAAGCGGTTTTCCCACCGCGGCGGCCCGGGTTCGGTCAAGTGGGATTTGTGGTGGACAAAGTGGCGCTGGAGCGGGTTTTCTCCGAGTACTTCGGTTTCCTCTGCCAATCTTCATTCCACCAAATTCTCCTTCAGCATAATCACCTGCGGAAGGTACAATAGGCCAATCAGTGGCCGCCGTGCCGAGTAAACCCAGCTGGACTCCACCCCCCACTAAGCGAAGCGAACTCTATCCACTAAGCATATACCATGCAATTACATGTTTAATGTCAAAGGGGTGTAAGTGAACTTTGCACAAATGCGTGATCAACGGTGGCCGAGTGGGCTGTATTTGGTGTAAGACGCTACAGATACTCAAATATGCAATAGAACCTGTAAAGGTAAAGATAATCATGCTTTTAATTAATTAAACACCACACCTTGAAGGCGTATTCGGTAGTGGAGGTACAGCTCCAACAATCTTGACCTCGGCACTATATGGAGGTAAGTGGTCAGTTTCACGACCCAGCCGCTTTATCCCTGGGGAGACTCTGCAGTACCAATTATACAAAAGGCTGGGTGAGCTTCAGAGCAGGTCTGGACGCTGTTGTGTAAAGAAAAATCTTTTGCCCCTGCCGGGAAGAGTACCCCGGCCATCCAGCCCCGATACCGACTGAGTTATCCGGCTCCTTGCAATGTTACCAGTTAAAACATAAACTATAGTCAAATAGGGTGACTTTGTGACAACAAGGGTGAGTTTGTGTCAGGTCACTTATCACGATGTGACGTTTTCATAGCTGTATTATTAATTGGAATAGAAAACAAGTTAATAGCCATGTCGCGGCAGATTCACCCATACTGGCACAAAGTCGCCCCATTTGACGGTAATTAATGACTGCGTTACTTTGAAACTGTTATCTTGCATCTCAGAAAAGAAGGAGCTAAAAACAAGAAATCTATGCGTACAGCGCCCAGCCTAGCCCATCCCGCTCTGTACATCCTAACTGTATTGAAGAATGATAAGGACATGCATGCTTATTTCTCTGTCATGTTAGCAAAAGATGAAGTCTTCGAACTTGTGACGTTCGCTACACTGCTGTCAAGACTGTACTCTTTCTGAAATGTAGGTCTGAAAACAAATAGAAGGGAATCATACTTCTTCGTACGAGCCTGAGCCATAAATTTTAAGAGCTTAAACAACTAATTAATTAACTCCATACATTTGAATCTGTCTTGAGGAGCCGTCAACTGCTCAGTTACCAGAGAATTTCCCAACATTTCATGAATCCGTAAAGTTCACAACCGTGTTCACAAGAGCCCTCCACTGGTCCTAATCCTAAGCCACATGAATCCAGCCAATACCACCCCATCCTACTTCTTTCAGATCCTTTTTAATATTATCATCCCATCTACGTCTAGTATTCCTAGCTGTCCCTTTCCTTCAGTCTTTCCCATAAACCTGTATGTATTCCGCTCATCCCCTATGCGTGCTACATGAAAAGCCCAATTCATCCTCCTTGACTTCATCCCTTTAATTGCAAGACTACACAATATGAAGTCCCTCACAACGCACACTTCTCCAACGTCTGTCTATACCCTTGTGAAGACTGGCAGGCAGCCTCGCATCAGTTTCAGCCAGGGAAGGCGTATATGTTGTACTTGATCCGCTGGCTTATTTAGATTGGCTAGGTATGAGAGTCGACCGCCTTTGTGGTCCAGTGGTCAGAGTTCATGGCTACAGATCTAGAGGTCCCGGATTCCATTCCCGGCACTACCACATTTTCTGAGTAGTGGTTATGGAATTGGGTCCACTCAGCCTCATGAGGATAACTGAGTAGGATTTTCAAGGAAATAGCGGCTCCAGTCTAGAAATCCGAGTTTAACGGCAGTGGGGGATTCGTTGCGCTGACCACGCGACACCCTCTATCCGCTAAAGATGGCACTAACTTCGCCGACAAGCGGCGGCCGCTCGGTCAGTATAGTTCACTTGCGAACTACAGGCCACGGAGTTCGGATGTATGAGAGTCGTTGATCACAGTGGCCGCGCAGTCTAAGGCATGAACCATCTTCGCCCGCTCGAACACTGGGGTCGTTGGTTCGAATCCACTTGAGGTATGGATATCTGTTTGCGTTTATTCTGTGTTTGTGTTGAGGTAGCGGCCTTGCGACGGGCTGACCCCCCGGCCAAGGAGTCTGACCGTCTGTGCATAGGATTAAGAAACTGAAAAATCGGCAAAAGTTCAAAGGGCTGTAGAGCCACAGAGAGAGAGAGAGAGAAGTATGAGAGTCATTTTGATGGTGTTACTTTTATGTGCTTCTCACGTGTAGCTCTCCCACTTAATCCTGAGGGGGCCGCGGGAGGCAGATTATCCTAACTGAGCCCACCCACGAACCTGAAGAGGGAGACATGCTCAAATTAAATGAGCCTTGTTTTAATTAATTTCCTCTTACCAGGGCTTCCGGAAGGGGGACGGAACGATGCAGGCTTTGTCTGGCATGGCGGCAGAACGCTACTAAAGAGGTAGAACCATGCAGGGAGTGGAAACCACGCTAGGTATTAAGAAGGACAATGAGCCCGAGCTAACATTACGTCACTTTCGACTTGAGTGGATGGAAGGAAGGAAAGGGAGCAGCAAGCAGTGACAGAGGCCCTGCGGTCTAGAGGTTTGTTCTTACGCAGTTCCCCATATCGTGATCTTCTGGGCTGTGACACCCTCTAGTCTAGTGGCTGGATACCATGTTTCGGAACAATATATTACTTCATATCTTGAAGATGTAGCCATTATGTTCTTTCGAGAAGATAATACTTATCTACAAAGCCATAAAAGGAATTTTCATCTCCGAGAAATCCTCAAATCATGTAAATCTTTGCGATATTTATAAACATCTAAATAAATAATTTGCCGGTCACGGTAGCCGAGCGGTCTAAGGCATGTACTGTCTTCGTTCGCTTGGAAACCAGGATCGTGGGTTCGAATCCCACTCAGGGTTTGGACGTTTAGTTTGTGTGTGTGCGTTTTTCTGTGTTTGTGTACAGGTAGAGGCCTTGCGACGAGCTGATCACCCGCCCAAGGAGTCCTACCGAATGTGTAAGATCTAGAAAAACCGAAGTGGACGGAGAAGTTCATGG
>NW_019737981.1:400981-410794 GCF_002891405.2 Cryptotermes secundus
CTCAGACAAAATATTTCTAAATTTTTCTTTCGTATACCGTCATGAATTTTATACATCGGTGCGTCCTATTCACCGGTAACCACGGCAAATGGAATGTTTTGCATGTACTATATACTGAACGGCCCAGAAGTCACGTAACTGATCAATAAAATGCACACTAAAATACGTTAAGATGTCTTTATCACTTACTGAATTAAAAATGTTGTCTGAAATGAGGTCCTCCATGCTCAATTCATAACGCAGAAAAGCTGTGATGCCGTTGTGCAGGTTGACTCCTATCTCTCTATGGCTCTACAGCCCACTGTTGGGCCTTGGCCATTTCTTCAGTTTCTTAATCCTATACACAGACGGTAGGACTCCTAGGCCCGACATAAGGCCTCTATCTATACACATAACAACACAAACACAGAATAAACGCACATAGACATTCATGCGTTCAGTGGGATTCGAACCCACGATCCCGGCGATCGAGTGAACGAAGACAGTTCATGACTTAGAAGGCGCGGCCACTCTGATACCGTTGTACAGGTTGACTAGAAGGTTTAAATCTGAACATTCTCGATAATACGACAGAATGTTTTAGGTTAACAGACATTTGGGTCATGCTGTTTGCATACACATACATATATATATATATGTATGCGCGAACTTAATCCAGTTTTATAGGGCAAGCTCGTTAGCGTGACGGCGGTGTATGTGCGCTGCGGTCGTAACAAACTTCTGGCGTTACCGGTTTACGATGTTTCACATTTGCCTTTCAGTGCAGAATGTGGTCGAACTGTAAACCTGCAATTAATCTCGCGTTATACTGCGGTCCAACTGAATAAACCACATTATTACCGCGAAAGTACGTGCTTCGGCTCTATAAATATTTTACAACCACGTATTGTGTTTTGCGCTGTGCTACGAGCCGGGAGATTGATAGCGCCCGAGTCAGGGACGGTGGTTTCACGTCCAGAGCTGTGATTGACTGCAGGTGCCACGTGATCCCTACTTGTTGCTTGTTTGTTCCCCGAATCTATTGCAGACCAGGGTCAGTGCATGTAAATGTAAGCAATTTACTACAAAGTTCTGTCTGCATGCCTTACATCCACAGCTGAAATACAAGTATTTTGGGACCGGGATAGCTCAGGTTGAGCAGCGATGAGCTATGGATTGGACGACAGGTTCGATCCCCGGCAAAAAAAAAAAAAAAAGATTTTTTTTTATTTAAANACAGATTTTTCTCTAATTCACAATGTCCAGATAGGCTCTACGGCCCACCCAGCCTCGTATCCAGTAAGCACCAGGGGGTTCTTTCCCTTGGGGTAAAGTGGATGGGGCATGAAACTAACAATTTACTTCCGCCTAGTGCCGGCGTCAAGAATGATGGAGCTATACCTCCACAACAATTTACTTCCGCCTAGTGTGGTGATTAATTAAGTACAAGGACAGATTTACCTTTACAATTAACATACTTAGAACTAAGTTCCTTTAACATATCCGCAACTTAAAAAAATAAGAAAAATTTTGTTTCTTTCATTTTTAGTGCAAAAATGTATTTCTGATTACTGCCTTGTTATGACGGTCCCAATTTCAGTGGTATATATGTTAGGCCAGACCGTCTCTGTGGTCTAGTGGTCAGAGTTCTTCGGTACAGATCCAGAGGTTCGGGTTCGATTCCCGGCGCTACCAGATTTTCTGAGAAGTAGTGGATCTGGAACGGAGTCCACCCAGGCTCGTGAGGATAACTGAGGAGCTATTTCAAGGAAATAGCGGCTCCGGTCTAGAAAACCGAGATTAACGGCCTTGGGGATTGATTGCGCTGACCACGCGACACCCTCTATCCGCTAAAACAACGGATTAGTTCATATGTTAGGTCATGTCTACACTTATTCTAGGACGAAGGAAGTTCTTCTCTTTCCTGTCGTTAGGCCTATTCCCCATTCAAACGAACGAATGCGACAGCAACGGAAATATCCATTCTCAAAGACGCAGTATTATTAATTAGATTTGAATAATTTCAAATATAATCACATGTTACTTCCATTCTTGGGACTACGGATTTAGAGAGGCATAGGGGTGAACCATCCCAAATTATTATTCTAGGAACAGGAGGAGGTTCATGACAGCACCGCTTTCACAAAATGGTTGGAAACATGCGTGGGACTCGGTCAGCTTTTTACCGGCGGTGTGGGAGTACAGAGTAGGAAATCCCACCGACGTTGAAGGAATAGAATAACAGTACACCAGAGGACAGTTCACGACTTTGCAACAAATGTCTTGGAATTTAGAAAAAAAAATGAAAAAAATAAGTCTTACAAAAGGGAATATTCTCGCCTCAGAAGTGTTGTATGAACTTTGCTCTTCAAGGTAAGTCTGATTTAATATAATGACCTAAAAGCCTTAAAATACTCCGGTCTCAGAACAGAAGCATCGCAAGCGACGTAGCGGTACTGAGAATATAACACAATGTTCATCTTACTCGCAAGACGAGTAAGTACCTTTCTTTTTCACACAAAGCAAAATTCACAGTAGTTTAAGAGGCATGTCATGAATACTAATATGTAATTACGCAGACTGTGTAAGAAGAAGGGGTATGAATACTATAATAATTATATATATATAGGAATTAGGTTAACCGTCACACCACAAATATACTCGCTTTTAATGTTTTACAATTGGACTTGTATTGCTGCTACGTTTCGGGCGTACAAGACCATCATCAGGCAGTTATATACAGAAATGCGTTTAGTTACTGAATTACCGATATGGAACAATGCCAATACAACGTGTCATATTATATAATAACAAGAAATTTGTATCAAGTTGGTAAGAATTACAATTAAATTTAAAATAGAAGATAAAAATAAGATAAAACATAAAATTATATATATACCATGTGTCTGAGATATATTAGATGATATAATTGTTGAATATATTATAGAAATATTAAAAATATTAAAAATACTTAAAGATATTGTTCACTGGTTCGATGTAGACTGGTTAGTCTACGGGTCCTATAGGTACTAATTCAATTGAGCTGAGTGTTTCTTGAGAAGCTGCCAGCTTCTCATCTACTCAAGAATTCCCCAGTATTTTAAGGAAAACGAATGTTCTTTACCGAGTATTCTGTTGAATATCTTAAGCTTCCCATCGCAAGTTATGTTATCTCTTCCTTTCTACAGACTTTCTATCTCATCAACTTCCTTTCAGAATTGTGACAATATTTGCTCATGCTTTTGGATTTCCCTTGCTACAAAGTCCTCGTAAGAGTCTGCACCCTTGCTAGAGTAGACAACAGAAGGATTTCATTCTTTCATTCATTGACTTTTTCAAATACCTGTGATGGAACAGACTGAGTCTCTTCGTATCAGATTTTAAACGGTCCACTGTTCCAGTCCCGAATGATAGAAGAAAGAACTGTAGCATCTTGTGGAACGAGAATTGGCAGAGGAGACAGAAATACTTTGTGAAAGCCTCTTTCAGTGTCATTTGATGACCACAAATCCCACAGGAACTGACCTCACATAGAACCCGTGCCACCAAAGTAAGAAACCGATTACTGTCGTGAGCTTTCGTACAACCGGTCATTCACTGGTCTCACTTCTGTGATTCCCACTTTCCGTGTGTTACTAAGTTTTCCTTTATTTTCATACAAGGAAACAAATTTGTATCTAAAATAATCTGAACTTAAGCTAAACAGAATCCCCAAGACACTTTTAGAATAAATGAATCGCATCGTTGATTCATATTTGGCAATCAGAAGACATACTCAAGAATGATTTAAATGCATTTGTCTAGTACTCTTCGGCTTACTTACTTACTTACTCTTGGAGCTGAGCCCTTCAGGAGGAGCCGCCAATTCTGAAGCTACTCAAGAATTTCCCAGCATTTTATGGAACATGAACGTCCATTACCGTGTTCGCAAGAGCCCTCCATTGGTCCCTATCCTGAGCCAGATCAATCCAATCCATACCATCCCATCCTGTCTCTCTAAGATCCACTTTAATATTGTCCACCCACTTACGCCTTAGTCTTCCCAGTGGTCTCCTTCCTTCTGCCTTTCCCATCAATATCCTATAAGCATTTCTCGTCTCAACCCATTCGTGCTACACGCCCTGCCCACTTCATCCTTAACTTGATCATTCTAATTATACTTGGAGAAGAGTACGAGTTATGAAGCTCCTAATTATGCAGTTTTCTCCAACCTCCTGTCACTTCATCTCTCTTCGGTCCAAATATTCTCTTGAACACCCTCAGTCTATGTTCCTCCCTTAATGTCAGAGACAAAGTTTCACACCCATGCAGAACCACAGGCAAAATTATAGTTTTGTATATTCTAGTTTTTATGTTTTTGGACAGCAGAGGAGAAGACAAAAGGTTCTGGACTGAATAGTAGCAAGCATTACCCGAGTTCAATCTCCTCTTCGGCTAGATGGCACAATAATAATGTCATATGTAGGGGGTTGTGCAAGAACTATAGACGGGGTTTGGATTGGATGACACCTTATACACACAACTTGGGACTAGAGACAATTACAGCGCTGTCGCTGATTTACACGATCTACAGTTCACCGTTACACACACACACACACACTGGGGTTCTCAGTCTTCACTAGTCGTAACGTGACAACGGATTTATAACAGTCTCACTGTCACTTCAACTGACACATGAAGTTTTCTTTCCACTGCCTAATTCCTTTCTTGCTATTATTCTGCAACTGCAATTCCCAAGACTCGACTCAATTCAATTCCTCTGTTTCCAAGCTCATACCCCGGCAGGCTAGCGTCTCGAAACTCGACTAACTTTTCGCAACTGACTCTTCTTTACAACCACTTCGCACGGATCATGCAGAAAATATGGCCTCTCTATTGCTGGGAAGACGTGTTTACAGCACCGTTGCATAGTAACGGAAGTTACTGGATTATTGCTTGTGTATTCGTTGCAGCGGGAATATGTTTACAGAGTCGTTGCTTAACAATGAACGTGTATTGCGATTTCACTATTCCGGCTTTCGGGCGTCATGTTAAAATACAGGGTTATACAAAAAGAAATACCGATTTCATGACGCATTGTTTCAGTTCTCAAGCATCGTCATGGAATGAGTCAGTGACCATTTGAAAGAGAAGTTATATAAGTTGTGAATGGCTGCCACAGGGACGCTGAAGTCGCGTCGTTCTTCCGGCAACGTTCAGTTGTTCGTTTACCCTCGGAATGGCGAGTCCTCAGCAAAATGCGTTCTGCGTTCTCGAGTTCGCGAAAACAAATTCAGTTGTCACGGTGCAGCGTGCTTTTCGAAGGCGATTCGGCATTAATCCGCCCTGTCCTAAGAACATTCGACGGTGGTTTCGACAGTTTCAAGAGAGTGGGTGTCTGTGTAAAGAAAAAGTCCAGGACGACCACCAGTCTCGGAGGAACAAGTGGCGAGAATCCGTGCTGCTTTTGAGAGGAGCCCGCCGAAGTCAACAAATCGAGCTAGCCGTGAGCTTGCGATCCCTCATTCCACTGTCTGGCGTGTGCTAACAGTACGTCTACATTTGAAACCATACAGACTGCAGCTCGTTCAGGCACTTACCAATGACGACAAAAGGAAGAGGATGGAATTTTGCGATTCGATGCTGGAGATGATGGAAGATGAAACCTTCATTTCACTTTTAATTTTTAGTGATGAATCGACTTTTCACTTGAGCGGCACAGTCAATCGTCACAATGTGCGTATTTGGGGAACAGAGCACCCACATGAAACAGTTGAGCACGAAAGAGATTCCCCTAAGGTGAACGTCTTCTGTGCTGTGTCTCAGGACAAGGTTTATGGTCCCTTTTTCTTTGAAGGAAACACCGTTACAGGACAAACCTATCTCGATATGCTCCAAAACTGGTTCTTCACTTCACCGCAAGCAGATTCGCATGACTTCATTTTTCAACAAGATGGAGCACCGCCCCACTGGCACCTGATGGTCCGAGATTTTTTAAATGAAAAAGTGCCCCAACAATGGATTGGTCGGAAGGGGGCCAAAGACCTTGCTTTTTGTGCTTGGCCTGCGAGATCCTCAGACCTCACCGTGTGTGATTTCTTCTTGTGGGATATGTAAAAGATCGCGTTTATGTTCCACCGCTACCCACTAACCTCGATGACCTTAAACATCGAATAACAACAGCGATTAACTCAGTGCATCGTGATATGCTGATACGCGCCTGGGAGGAATTCTCTTATCGCATTGATGTTGCCCGTGCTGCAGGTGGTGGCCACATTGAACACTTGCAAGACAGGAAATAAAAGTTGATTGTGAGTAGAATACTTGTGACTTGGCTGGAGTTTTGTATTATTTTCCTTTAATAAAATATTGCGTAATAAAATCGGTTCATTCTTTTTGAATAACCCTGTACTGTGGGAAGCTAAGAAATTTCCTCATCGTAAGCTCGTGCTAAGCGCATCTGACGAACAGTTCGCTTGTTTTGATAACTGAGTGCTTGCAGAACATCATAAGGCTCAATATCGCTAATCTCAAAACCCGGGTTTCCTTCGTCTTAATGAAGATTTTACTATCTCAACTCTTCGGCCTCCCAAATGACGACTTTCTGAGGACACTCCTCACTAATATATAGAACGAGGGTTTTTGAGAGCTACAGATCCAGAGGTCCGGGTTCGATTCCCGGCGCTACCAGATTTTTTCTGAGAAGTAGTGGGTCTGGAACGGGGTCCACTCAGCCTCGTGATGATAATTGAGGAGCTATTTCAAGGAAATAGCGGCTCCGATATAGAAAACCGAAATTAACGGCCGTGGGGTTTCTTTGCGCTTGCCACGCAACACCGCAAAAGTTGGCACTAAACTTCGCCGACAAGCGGCGGTCGCTCGGTCGGTATGATTCGCTTGCGGACTGAAATCACGGAGTTTGTAAATGTAGGAAACGTATAGGATCTAAGACTGAGAATGTAGCAGGAAGATGGAAATAAATGCACAGCGGGAAACGGCAGAAAATATTACGACGAATATATCGAGGTGAAGAAGATGGACTAGGGTTGAAGCATGCATTGGAATTATGGGAAATGCAACGACTTTAGTCTGATACCTGATGGGAAAATGAATTATGGAGTAGATAACAGGATAATATTAAAATGGTTCACTGAGAAATAGTGTGGCGTAGTTGCCTGGTTTATTCTGGAATAGAACTTGAACCAGCGGTGGATTCTTATGCACACAATAGTGAAAACTGCAAGTTCCATGAAAGCGAGGAATCTCTGGCTAAATCAACGACTTTTTAAGTTGTCAAGAACCCTTCTTACGAGGAGTTACTTTGGCTGAGTTACTCTTCTCGATCCAGATTGTAGTCTCTCATATTTATTTACGCATCCTAATAAAGAGAGGTGTCCTGTATAATTTACGAAGGACTTGTTATAACAACAATATGTCATAATCAGAATTCTTTTGTTCAAAATTGAAATAAAAGGAGGTATGAATTCAATTATAGCTGAATTCATGTATACTTTGGTAGTAGAGTCTATTGAGAGTCGTTGTTGGTGTGAAAGCGCTTGTTTTATATTCCACGGGAGACAAAGGTCATGCTCATGTATTGTCCGTAACATTATGCACACAGTGTCCATGTGGCTTGCGCATTATCGGCCCTGGGCATGCGCATCACGTGGTCCTAATATCTGTCGCTGTTCTGATTACAGGCATGAAGGTTTCTTTTGTAAATCTCAAAATCTAATTACGCTACCTGAATACAAATTTCCATCTGTTAGCCTTTTCTCTACCTCTCTCTTTACCAGCAACGATTTCAGTCTCCATTTCGAAACTTCCTTCCGTCACATTTAAACGTTTCCCTTTCAACATAATATATATACCCCCTCATCTTCGTCAGCATAATCTGCATTCATCCAGTCAATCCAGCCGCCTCCTCAACATAATCCCAACATTCTACGCACTCTCTTCTCTCAATCATCTAATTTCATTTTCAGCGCTCTTATATTTCTCATTCTACGCCATCCTTCTCAGTCCTGTGTCACTTTCTTGCCTGCATGTTTCTCGTCACCTGTGCAACATAACCCACTGAATTCTCCATACGATTTCCTGTACCTATAAATACCTATTTACACTCCTGAATATTATCTCCATAGTAACGTCCTGCCGATCATAGTGACCGCGCGGTCATAGGCATGAACCGTTTTGCTCGCTCGAACACTGGGATCGTGAGTTCGGATCCCACTCAAGGCATGGATATCTGTATTTATTCTGTGTTTGGGTTAGGTAGCGGCTTTGCGACGGGCTGATCTCCCGTCCAAAGAATCCTACCGACTGTCTAAGATTAAGAAACTGAACTGAAACGAAGCGTTTCATGGATGCCCCATGCTCCAAGTTGGAGCAATAGGAATATATATAGATAGATAGACAGATAGATAGATTGACAGATAGACAGATGGACAGATAGACAGATAGATAGTCTGTCTACCTACTTCCCCTCATTTTCCTCTTCACTATATTATATCTCCAACACATCTCTCTCCCATACTACCCTATCGCCTGCCTAGCAACCTGTTCTTCCTCTTGTTCACCATCTTCGCGTGCCCCCCAAAACCCACCTCTACATCAAAATTCCTATTTTCAGACTTGTACTCATTTTCCTGCAAGAACTTCTGCCTCTGTCACATTTATTCACGTTCTCGCGCATCTCTTTACCCTAGATTCCCTGACCATACTTGCTTCTCAGCGTCATTCTCCCCCCAACGCTGCTTCTGGCTCCGCTGCTGACTCAGACTTCCCCACTTTAAATTATTACATTCTGTTTGTTCTTTTTGAGACTCTTTCTTACAATTTGGTGGAGAGGGAGAGATTCAATCCTGCTGCATCCGGTTCCTGAACGCCGCACAGTTGTCTCAGCTACTCGCTGTGAGGGGCTGATACAGTTACACAAGATTCATTTAGGTCTTGGCTATGAAGAGTACCGTTTTCTGGATTATAATATCACGTAGTTCGGAGGCAGCCCGATGTTTCGGAATAACATACCGCCTCTATCTTCAGAGATGAGCAGAAAGCCAATCAAGATACAAGCAGCTCGGAGGGAGCCCGACATATCGTCTGTATCTTCAAGGTAAAGGAGTAAGCCAAGCAAGATACAAGCAGAATCAGGCGACAAGCTGAGCTCAGAGGAATTTTCTTGACTCACTTCCGGCCCTGAAAATAAAGGCGATGTATTCCGCCAAAACTTTGGGCTCTCTTCGAACTACACGGCGTTACAACCGAGAAGACCGGACTCATTACTTTATTTTTGAATAAGGATTATGGGTAAAGGGTAAGGAGCAACAAGGAATTAATTTGAACTACATTATACTAAAGAGTTAAGATCTCCGAGGGAAATATTTGTACTCAAAAGTGTAAAGTTGGTAAAGTTGTCCCTGTGCTTAACTAATTAAGCACTACACCACGAAAGTGCATAGGGTAGTGGATTTATAGAACATTTTCTTGACTTCAGCACTAGTTGGAGGTGAGTGGTCAGCTTCACGCTTCGGCCGTTTACCCCTGGGGAAAGAGTCTCCCCGCTACCCATTAGGTAGGAGGCTGGGTTGGGCAAAGAGCCGGTGTGGACGACGTAGAGAACATTCTTGGCCCTATAGGGACTCGAACTCCGACCCCTTGGTCGTCTAGACCGTAGCCAGTCACTATACCGGCTGTTTCTCAAAAGGGGCGCAGTTTACCTCACAGGCCTAGTGTGAAGGTAATGAAACAAACAGAATGTAACGTCTAAGCGGGACTAAAACGCATGCTCAGTGCTTACTGGAAGAAAACTTTTCAAAAGCCCACGATTGGAAAAGCGAGAAGGAAATGGTCCTA
>NW_019737981.1:411326-412559 GCF_002891405.2 Cryptotermes secundus
AACGTTACCTCTAGACTACGGAGGCCGCTTTCGTGTTTTTCTTAATTATGTTAAAAACCAGGACGATGGATAAAGTCCGAAAACCCAATATATGTGTTATACACCATCGTCAAAATCCTATAGTAACTACTTACGAAAATTCATTTTGACGTATAGTTGTGGATGGAATTAGAATAGAATCGTGTCTATTGGCGGGTTTGAACACTAGCGGTGTTGAAGCTATTGGTTTAACTGCCAAATAATAATTTTCAGTTAATTCCGCAGGCTACATTTAGAAACTGCGGGAGCAGTTACATGCTCTTACTGCACCAAAGTCACTGAACCGTGCAATTTCGAATACTGGCCCCTCAGTTCCATTAATTGAAATGTCAATGTTATGAACCGAAAAATTATACACAACACACAGAACCTAAATGATTGTGAGTTCAATAAACCTATCGTGCTACTGATTCGAGTTCTGTAAAAATAACAGTGACGCAATTTTTGACACAAGTCAAGGGCAGCTCATTATGCCTTTTAACACAGACTTGTATTAACACCCTTACAAAATTTTACGCGGATATAACGTATTTTTTTTTTCACTGGCTCTACAGCCCCCTTGGGCCCTGACCTCTGATTTCTCAGTTTCATCATAATTTTTACAGACTGTAGGACCCCTTGGATGAGTGATCAGCTCGTCGCAAGGCCTCTACCTAAACACAGGACAATATAAATGCAGAATAAACACATACACATACCAAATATTCATGTCTTATGTGGGATTCGAACCCATGATCCCGACTTCCGAGCGAGCGAAGACAGTACATGCCTTAGACCTCTTGGCTACCGTGACCGGACATTAAGTACATATCATCAGTAAAACTGCAAATATGGGACAATACCGTGGTTCAGATTTAATCGATTTTAATGCCAGCAGATGAAATAATTTAAGGAGAGAGAAAATTATGATTGTACCTATATCTTCAGCTGCTAATTTAATCACTGATTAGGTTTATTATTATTATTGTTGTTGTTGTTGTTGTTGCTATTATATAGACTGTCATATTTTGTATTTTGCTCTTTAATTATTTTGTGTATTTTTATGTATTCGTGCTAATTTTGTAATTGGCCACTGTGCTGGTAAGTTTTCACGTAAATAAACACGAATTGAATTTAATTGAATTATTATTATTATCTGTAATTGGCCTTGTGACTGTTCGCTCGGCACATAAATAATAAAGAACTGAATTATTA
>NW_019737981.1:413491-484282 GCF_002891405.2 Cryptotermes secundus
GCTGTTTCCCCCCCTATTTTACTCGTGCTAAATTCCTAACTGGCCTCTGGGCTGTTAAGTCGGCACGTAAATAAATGCGAATTGAATTTGCTTTAATTACTGTTCGTGCTGGGGTAGCTTAGTCATCATAGTGACTGATTACGGGCCTCCAGCCGTGTCAGATATCTTCTGGTCACCGCGTCCAGACCCGCCACGGGGCCCACAGAGCATCCTACACAATTACGTATATATCGGGAGTCCTTCCCGGGGAATTAAGCGACCGGAACGTCCTTTGTTTCTTGGATATTTTCTTGATTCCAGTGAAAGTCAGTAGCAAAGAAAGTAGTACTGATTTTATATAACTCATATCGTGTGTTAGTGGGAAATGCATACTAATTCGAATAAATCATTCACAAGTAGGAAACTGATTTAGTAACAGTAGGCTATAACACGCAGACCAACATCGCAATAAATATTCTCAAAATTTCAGAACCCCGTTTAAAATACACTGTATAATGCTTCTAGTGATTCGTATGGAAGGTTCTGTTGATATTTAAGACAGGAAACAAAGGAACAGAGAGAATCGAGCAGAGAAATGTAAAATAAAAATGTCAATAATTAATAAAAGCTTCCTAGCGCTACAATATGACAACCGACTCTCGCTTCTTTCCATATCCGGAACGACAACAATGGCAGTCGGCTGCAAGATACATGATGTCTAAATACGGTGACGCATTTGTCAATTGCTAAGCAACTGCTCGATAAAAACCTTCCGGAGAGACAGATTTTTGGTAAACAGCCCGTTGCTAGGTAATGGCTACAAAATACGCGACAAAGACTTGCTTTCCGTGAGGTCCGACCCGAGGCTATATACCCAGAAACTCAGGCCATATCTCCACCGTGTCCCTGCGAGTCGTAAGAGGTTACAAAAAGGGAAGTCTCAAATCTGAGACACTAAAATATGGTCTCGAGTCCCAAGGGACTCGGACCCGAGAAAGACTGCGCTGGAAATGGCCAGCAGCATATGCAAAAGACAGACCCGTCCTCTCGTTAGAGAGGGCGCCCCACGGAAATAAGTCCGTAACTGTCAAAAGGTAATAATTCATATCTGGTCATGAGCCCCAGATGGGGCTCGATACCAAGACTTACTGTCTGACTGACCGTCAGTCGCAATGTGACTTTGAGTTTGGGTTAAAGTGACTAGACTGCCGTTGTAGCGGAAGCTACTAGAAATAGGGCATAATCCAGGCTGAGCCTGGACTGACAGAGGCCCTATATATAAAATTAATTCATTTATTATAATGTTTAACATGTAAAATGTAAATTTCCTTTACATTATGACAAACGACTTACTACTACAGATATTTACTCTGACAAAAGACAGACCCGTCCTCTCGTCAGAGAGGGCGCCCCACAATAAAAAGACCTAAACTGTCAAACACCAAGACTGACTGACTGACTGACTGACTGACTGACTGACTGACTCACCGTTAGTCGCAATGTGACTTTGACTTTTGACTAGACAGAAAGAGGGAGTAGTGGATTAGTGTAGTGCGGTCAGAAGTCGAGAGTGTCCAGTCGAAGATAGTGATTTGTGAAATGTAACAAATTGTATAAAAGTCCAATAAATTCGATCATCAAATCCAAACCCCGTTTTATAAGTCACGCAAACCCCTAATGTGACAATACATTTAAAAACAGACGTTTAAAATACATAATTAATGGATACATCTAGCATAAGAATGCCTAAACTGCGACATTTAAGAGCTTTGCGGTATGTTTTCACATCGTACGAGTAATCCTGAAAAATTTAAAGATAAAACTATCCCTGTAACAGGTCATGGAGACTCACAGGGTTGTGAGACGTTGAGGGTCCCACATTACCTAGACAATCGACTCACAGTTGGTGGTAAGGTTGTCAGCCTTATACGCCGGCCGTGTTTTACTCCCCAGGAAAATTATTTAATTAATTCCTGGTACTCATTTCTGTTAGAGGCTGAGCCGACACCAGGGCTATAGTGCGGCTGGAAGAATCAGGTCAATTGAAAAAAATCCACCACATCGGGACTCGAACCCGCGACCTTCCGACATGTAGCATAGTGCTTCAACCAACTACGCTACCGCGTGCCTCCCCTGGAAAATTTAACCTATAAATAACTTGTGACAAAACCGGCAAAAGCTCGCTGAACACGTTCCAGAGCTAGTTAATTCCTTTTCAAACCCTCTCAAATTTCGCTGTAAGATAGGTTTCAATAGACAAGTCCTAAAGCCCGGCCATCCTCCTCTTCAAAGGATGCTGAAAGTACCTTTCTGGCTGTAAAGCGATCGGAGAATGGCCAGTGGCCTCTATCTAGTGCCGACGTTACGAAAACCTGAAGCTTCACCGCAGTTTCCGCATGCGTTTTGCCTTTAATTTACTGTATTTGTTCCCAAGTTACCATTTACTCTGCTGCACTGACATACTATGAAATCGTATTGTGCTTTACACCGCCGGCAGCCAGATTTCTTCACGTCCACATAGACCTTGTTGGACCCCTTCCGAAGTCAGGAGGCTACACATACTGCCTCACTGCAGTCGACCGTTTCACCCGCTGGCCAGAAGCCATCCCCATCCCGGACATCACAGCCTACACAGTGGCACGAGCCCTAATGACCGGCTGGATATCGCGCTTCGGCTGCCCACAGACCATCACCACCGACCAGGGACGTCAGTTTGAATCTCAACTCTTCCACTCCCTGGCCAAGCTCTGTGGCATTCAACTCTCGCGAACAACTGCTCACCACCCAGCGGCTAACGGACTCGTGGAACGTTTCCACCGAACACTAAAGGCAGCCATCATGTGCCACGCAGACCAACACTGGACAGAAGCCCTATCCCTGGTTCTCCTCGGAATCCGCACGGCATTCAAAGAGGACTTGCAGGCATCAGTAGCTGAGCTCGTGTACGGCGAGCCACTAAGAATACCAGTTAATAACAAGAAGTTCTGTGAAGAATTTCCGACATCGTGGACATAAACGAAATATAAAATATAACAATGATTCAATTTGAAAATACCGACGAGATTCTTCGGTCTATATTCTCGGCTCGGCTACCGTGACCAGCTTAGTGCAACTTACGTCTGTATATGTGGTTTGCCGATCACAGTGGCTGTGCGGTCTAAGGCATGAACTGTCTTCGCTCGCTATAACGCTGGGATTGTGGGTTCGAATCTCAGTCAAGTCATGGATGTCTGTATTTTATGCGTTTATTCTGCTTGTGTTGTTCTAGGTAGCGGCCTTGAGACGGGCTGATCCCCAGTTCAAGGAATCCTACCCACTGTGTATACGATTAAGAAACTGAAAGAGAGGCCAAGGTTAAACAAATGATTGTAGAGCCATAAACGGCTTAGGCCAAATTACATCTGTATATATGGTTTAGTCCAGTTTATACCTGTATATACGGTTTAGTTAAATTTAAGTCTATTTATACGGTTCAGTCCAATTTACATCTATATGTGCGGTCTGTGTGAGACTATTTTATTATCCTTCCAACTATATTTAGTTCTCCCAAGTGACATGGTGCCCTGTTGCTTAGCACTGCTTACAATTTTATAAGCGTTATATATTTCCTCGTTAGCATCATATGCCCCCTTAATTTACGTCATAAGATATTTAAGTACATAGGCAATATTAAGTTATTATTTGTACATATTAACGCAATAGATATAATAATAAAAATAATTTTCATTTCGTGCATCCTGTTATGTTATTATATACAATATTATTGTGTTGTGACGGACTCTAATAAAGAAACTGAATAAAAATAATAATAATAAATAAATAAATAAATATTAACTGTAAGGTAAATCGAAACCTTTCACCATAATACGAAGTCATGGTGGGATATGTTCTTCTTATGAATGTACACCATACGGGGCGATCAGTCATTGTCAGCTGCGCATGACTGCTTATATAAAAACTTATCAGCTTTCGTCCATATCTGGGGAAAACTTCTTTGTTTCTATCGGTAACCTGAATATGCTCCATACCGTGGAAAATGTCACATTATAAGTTATATATTCAAGAGTTCATTTTCAGCAAACTAGTTCCCCTTGGAATTCTTGATTGTATGGATATGAAGAGAATATCAACACACTTTACTTTCTATGTTGAAGGGTGCACTTCTGACTCGCTTTCCACAAGATGGTAGTGTTTCCTGGGAGGTGATCTGGTCGTGGAAACTTTAAACTAAGTTTATTGCTTTCGGTTGAAGATAGTGTGTTACTTTCCTTCCTGACTGAGTTTGATGACTCAGAATGCAGAGTGTATAACACTACTGCACAAACTGAACAAGAAGCTTGTCAAATTTCGTTAAAATGAATTGGATGGAACTAGACGTACCGGCAACATTCCGAAATTAAAATGATTTAGTTCTGGTTTCATCATTAGCAATATGTTTTGGTGGATTATTAGTTGATTTGAAGCAAATTCATAAAGCTTAATATTTAATTTACGATACAATGTAGTCCCAGTCTACGCCAAAATTCCTGCCCATCTGCAGTTAGAGAAGTAATGTAGGGCATACATTCTGAAGACCTGTTTTTACTGAACGACAATGTTCATCTTCATAACTACAGACACAGCCCAGAGGTTTTACCGCATAAGTCAGGTTTTGTTCTTTTGGGTCACAGCAGTCGGCTGGACTACTTTACGAGCGCGGTCAATGAGGAAGTGTTCACAGGTCCTGATGTCGCACCTTTCCCATCCATAAGGCACACTTTCGATTCCTGGTTGCGCTGTCTAGAAATCTCGCTGTAGAAACCCTGCAGGACCGTCGACCTGGCAGCGATGAAGCTGTACAGCATACAAGACAAGATATGAGAGGTTCGCACATTGCTGGAGTAAGTGTTCAGAGACTACTGATATTTCCAAAAGGAGGCTTAGACTACAGGCCGTGAAGGGCACTAAGGCAGGTTTTCTCCGAGTACTTCGGTTTCCCTTGCCAATTTTTATTCTACCGACTGCTCCATATTCATCATCTATCAGCCGTGGTTGGTACAATAGGCCAAATAGTTGCCGACACCCCACCTCAAGAAGCTAAAAATAAAACCTCGACACTAGCAGTAGTGAGTGTTCGTCTTCACTCTCTGGGTCCTTTGCCAGAGGTGACCGCTGGATATGAATTTGCGTGGGTCCCACACCCGGTATGGATGTAATGGGGGGCGGGAATCCCCGTTCCCGGCTGTCCAGCGTGTACCCATCAACTTCAGTATCTGAGATACTCCACACTGTAAATATTATGACTGGAATATATCACTGACTTTCCGTTACTCATCATTATTTTCGCACGTGCGTGGAGTCAGCATAGCTCAGTCTGATGTAACAGTCCAAATCGGGTCGACCGAGGTCTGACGACAAAATCTGAATGTCAAACACACCCACTCACGTCTCATAATGTTTCAGAACTCCTTTTGTCACGCACGGGTGGACGTTACCTACCAATTGCCTGTTTACCCGAGTTCAATGAACCTCGAGTAAACGGTGTAAGTAACCTCCCCTAAACAAACAGTTGTCCCATAGTATAGTTGAGACTTAAGATGCCACTGAGAGGTTCCATGGATAAGAACTCTCTCTGATGAATAAATAAACAATTCAATTTCGAATAATCGGCGCGTTGATTATCATACGTGTAGTTCCAACCCGAGAAATTCATAGTTGATTCTCATTCATTCATTCATTAGTAATCTGTCAGACGACAGGTCCACAGCCTCTTCCAAAACAGTTTCTCCACTTAATGCGATCTTCTGTTTTTGGAAAGAGACTATTCAGGAAAAGTGATAATGTGGTAGTTTTTCCATTTGCTTTCCACATCGCAGTACAACAGCCATTCAAACCACTCTGGTCACGCCTGTTGCTATACGAACTTGAACTATCTCGAGCATCATTTTCTCTGCTGATGACGCTGCTTCCGGCATCAGTTTTCGGTGTCTCTCTTCGTCTGATGCCTACCCTTTGACCTGGTACCGCTGGTATAGCTCTCAGGGTCCTTGACATACTCAAACACCCTCACCACGATAAGGTGGAGACACCAACGAGGGGAGTTGATTCTCATAGAAGAAAAAATAAATCGTTGCAGGTGCCGCTTTCCGCTGTGATTCAGACACGGGTCTGTTCTTTCGGCGTCTCCAAGGTAACTGTTAGGAGGGAGACATCCAAATTTGTTAACAAACATTTGGATCCTCAAACAGGGGACAGTGCCTTCATATATTCACCCACAATCACCAATCACAGTGCGTTAATACAATCAGATTTGTAGCGCTACGTGACCTATGACAGATGATTGTCACGCAGACAGAAGGAACTCATGCACAACCAATCAGCAAGCTCTGATAACTACAGATCTGAGTCATCCCACGCAGAAGTATGCAGAAGTGACTCGCCAAACGTTAAATCTACAGAAAATATCTGGAAATATTGTAATTTCTCACTATGATTGAGATAGTGGTCTTATCCATTATGATCTGGAAGAACCTTCACCCCTTCTACCTGTCAAATCCCGATACGTTTTATCCTCCCAGTGTCGTCACAGCCCTAAGCCACATAAGGCCCAGCAAATAACACCTCTTGCCCTAACCAGAGATACCGGAACCGTGACATTGGTTCCTGGAACTCGCTATGGATCCTTCAAGCTTGACACTTTGCTGACAGTCGAATCACTAGGTTACAAAGCATGCCGTCGCCATGAGTGAAGTTGTTACGAGTTCTACCTACCAATGAGGACACATCCAGACACTTATGAAGAAAGGCGCCACTAAGTTGGAACAATTACTTACTGCATTGCGAATAGGCTACGTGCTACCAGATCGAGTTCAGTCCTCGGTACAGCCACAAAGTCCAGACAGGTTCCGAGGTCCACCCAGCCTCCTATCCAGTGGTACCGGGGGTGAAGTTGCCGGGACGTGGAGCAAAGTAGTCGCCTCCATCTGGTACCGAAAATCAGGCATGCATGACGCTACGGATTTACTTGCATATAGCCTTGATGGCTTAATTAATAACAGGGACAGCTTCATTTTTGATAGGAGTGCTTACATACATATTATTTACATGTGGATGCAAGAATTTCCAACTCCATACGTTTTTCTTTCTGGAACAATGCTTTTTAGGTAACAATAAACAATGGGGGAATGTTCATTGTGCCCCTTCGCAGTGTTTGTTAGTCTGTCCATATCAGCTTGAGGCTCAGAGATGCAATAATCTGGCTGCAAATTCCAGCACCACAAATGGAATTACGTTTCAACTTCATCATTGTGCATCGGGCCTGTTACTCCGCTTGAAAGCGATGACAGTGCCGAGGCCGCCATTTGGCAAGCTACATTAATATGCATGAGGACATCTCATGCTGGAAGCGCGATAAATAATCAACGGCCTGAAACACGAGTAAAATAAAATCGAGTGAATTGGTTGCGTGGCACAGTATATTTAGTTCGGTGATCATATTTCACTCTTTTGTTGAGTGAGCAGTCAACAGCCAGAGGTGAAACGCTACATAAATTTAACCCACGAAACAAGAGTTCTTTGTGTTTCGGATAGCTACCCCACACATCAGCGATCCGTTCATCATGGCCCTTACTTTCTGGGGGTTATGACGCTCTTAGTGTATAGACTGTATGGCGTCGGGTGGAAGGATGAACTGGAAAGGACTTTCAAGGAAGCGGTTGGGGCTTAATCGAGATATCCCGGAGTGTGCTTGGAGATTAAGTTTCATGAAGTCACGCCATCCAGTTCCCGTGTCAACAAGTGTGCGAACTCAGGAGGGGAGGCCGGAAAATGAGATTCACAAAGCAATGAGAGACACGACCTGAACAGCGAGATCCAGGAGTTTGCTTGGAAGACAATGTCTGTAACTGTTGGATGCACAGAAACCCATGTCAGGGGAAAGCGCAACGCAGCCTGAAGACGTCGCTCAGGCTAAGTGGATGTGATACAAATTAGTGAAGGATCTATATATATCAGTATCAGCCTGCAGCTTATAAACTCTTCAACAGACATTCCGTTTCGATCTGATCTAACAGATTAGGGAGTTACTTTTATCTGATATCTGAGGTTAATTAGTGTGTCTGTGGTTATGAGAACCACTGTGGCTTCTCTTACCTTAACGCTGGCTCGCATTAACACATTTTGGCGTATGTGTCAAAGTCAAAGTCATATTGCGACTGACAGTCAGTCAATAAGTCTTGTTGTCGAGCCTCATCTGGGCCTCATGATCAGATATTTATTACCGTTTGATAGTTACGGTCTTGTTTCTATGGAGCGTCCTCTCTGACGACATGCTGCTGGCCCTTGCCAGCGCAGTCTTCCTCGGACCCGATTACCTTGGGACTTGCGATCTTATTTTACTGTCTCTGATTTGAGACTTCCCCTTTCGTCGCCTCCTACGACTCTCAGGGTCACGATGGAGGTATTCAACCCCGCCTCCACAGGAGTTTGGCGTACATGGAAAATTTTCAGCTCTTTTATATATTGTTATTATTGTGGTGGAATAATCAATTGCTAGGCAACGGATCGGTAAGCACTTCTGAAAGCCGGAATAACAGCAGAAGCGGAAGTCAATTTGCTAGGCAAAGGCTTGCTAATATCTGTTTCCGCAGCAACGAATATTAACAAAGACATTCCCACGACAACATACAGAAAAACGGAGGACAATTAACTGTTCGACATGGTGACATATTCGGGCCGCGTGGCAGATATAAATGGGAATTCGTTCGTGAATCAGAGAGATTCAGATTAGTCCGAGATTCTACACAGAGAATAGTCAGACAGACGTCGTTCGAAAGGAGTTCAATGTGTGAGCTGTTATAATTGACTAAGGTAAAGGTAAAATTGTCCCTGTGCTTAACGAAATAAGCACTACACCAAGAAGGCGTATGGGGGAGTGGATGTATAGAACCATATTTTCTTGGCCTCGGCACTAGCTGGAGGTGAGTCGTCAGTTTCAACCGGGGAAAGTATAATTGACTGTAACTGTAAAGAAGTGCCAATAAACCCAATCATTAAATGCAGAACCCATTATTATTAGTCACGACAACCCGTCACACATGACATTATTGTTCACTGAAACTGGGGCTACAGCTACTGAATGTTGTACTTATAGACGCCTCGAAATGGAAAAGGAACCACTGAAAAGGTTTCTCAGATAACAGAAAACCGAAGAATTGTTTGAAAAATGCGTTACCTTTCTTAAGCTGCTTTATCCGTAGCTTTTTTATGCCTGCTAAATCCGAGTTCATTATCTCATATAGAGAAATCGGCACGAATTCTCATATTACAGAAAGTCTACTTTGGAAAGTGTCGTTCCAGGAAATTACACACTGCCATTCATTCACACGCATTCCGCTAAATATTTGAACGCGATTCTAAAACTAATTTCCACACCTTTTTTTTAAGCACGCTTGCAAGTCTGTACTCTTTAATTTACTAATTCGAGTACTAGCCTTTTTTCATAACTTAGCTGCTCTGTATGTTGTGATATTGATAAGGGAGTGAACTCTCTATAGACCAACAATTGGCTGTTTCTTCAAATCACAATACAATATTCTTCTTAGCAAATTTTCAAAAATGAAAATACAGATCGGACTAAAAGAATGCTAATTACTCTGCTATGTACACCGCCTAATATTGGTAATTACAGTGGAATGTGTACTGAACTGTGTAAAAACTAAGTCAATTAATAATCATGTAACATCAATATATATATATTGTGACATGTTGACCCCTACCTCCCCAGCGGTAACGTAACGCTCGCGTAATAGGCGAGTTCCCGCCTCGCCACTCCCCTCCGCGGTGACGTCACCGAGGGATATCGCGGTCGCTAGGCAACGCGAGTCAACAGCGGCGACGTTACGATAGTAACAGCGGTTACCTCCGCTAGCGTTACATAGCAACACAGCGCCAGGCAACAAGGGTGCCTATTACGCGGCCGTTTTCCGTATGGTCCGATCGAGGNTCGCGATATACGCCCGATACGCGACAATATATATATATATATAGAGTGTCTACAAAAGTCTGACACATTTTGATCTTTAATAATTCGGAAAATAACGAAGATAGAAATAATCTGGTTATATTTTTGAATTAAGAAACTCAAAAATATTTGTGTCTATTGTTAATAAAGTTGTACATGTGCTCCATTTGTTGCACAAGTTGCATCTTATAAGATAACAGCCGTAATTTCTTCCGCAGAACCTTGTGTACTGTTGAAACTGGCATATTCAATTCTCTTGTGGCTGTTCTCAAAGATTTCCTGGGACTGCATGCAAATGCTTCTCGGACACGCTCAACATCATCATTGCTTGTGCTGGGACGTTCGGAACTCTGTATATATTACTTACTTACTTACTTACTTATGGAGCTGAGCCCTTCTGGAGGAGCCGCCAATTCTGCAGCTACTCAAGAATTTCTCAGTATTTTATGGAACCCGAAGATTCATTACCGTGTTCACAAGAGCCCTCTACTGGTCCCTATCCTGAGCCAGATCAATCCAATCAATACCATCCAATCCTATCTCTCTAAGATCCATTTTAATATTGTCCACACACCTACGCCTTGGTCTTCCCAGTGGTCTCTTTCCTTCTGGTTTTCCCACCAATATCCTATACGCATTCCTCGTCTCCCCCTTTTATATATGTGTGTGTATGTGTGTATATATATATATTTGATAGTGTAATGAAATATATATATATATCTCTATTTCATTACACTATCAAATACGTTTTTATCCTATGTAATATTTTGTAGGAACAGGATCGCTTTTCAGCACTTGTTTCTGAACTTCCAAAAGTCACAAAACATTACTTTTGGAATTTATTTTAATTAAACATCCCGAATGGCTGCAAGTCGGTTGGTCTATCCACAGGATGCGATAAACGAGAAGGCGGAGACAAGGCGCAATATATGCTTCTACGGTGGGGTGAAAACCTGTAGGCCCATTTCAGGAGAAAGTGAACAAGCTCACACAGATAACTCGGAAGCTTTTCAGATGTTTTACGGCTTAAAACAAAGGAACTGAGTCCAATTTCCAATGAACGTGCAGAAATATCTAGGATTAATGATAAAATAAGAACAGTGACTTGATCAGTCTGTCAAATCTTCTTGAAGAAGACTTTCGACTGAGGCTATGAGAGCCTAAAGCAACCAGAAGAAACCGAGTATCCGAAACAACCGTTTTCTTTGAAAACCTGGAATAGTTAATGGCAAATAAAAATTTCGTGCCTTCAGTACCTGTAAATCAAAAAGAATAATCGTTTAAATAAGAAATTCAAAGAAAAATGTACCAAAGACAGAAGGCATTAACAGAGCAACGGGAAGAAAAAAATATTGTCAAGTGTTTTAGGGGTGCGTGACTATTAGGCGGGGTTTGGATTGAATGATTGGATTTATTGCACTTATACACTCAACTCGTAACTATAAGTAACACAGCGTTATCGCTGATCTACACACTTTAGAGTTCACTGTTACACACACACTAGGCTTCTCAGTCTTCACTAGCCGTATCCTCGCAACGGATTTCAACAGTGTAATTATAACAGCCTCACTGTAACTGCAGCACACAAGAAATCTTCTTTGCACAGAATAATTCCATTCTTGCCATCTCTTCTCAATGACCGACTGCGAGCTCAAGAGACTCTCTCAACTGTTCTTCAGCTGGTCTGGAATCCTCATTACATAGCCTCGGGGAGGAACTAACAGAAAACACCGTCTCCATAGTTATTGCTCAACAACTCAATTGTTTCTTGCTCGTTCCTTGTCGCGGGAATCTGTTTGCAAAGTCGTTGTCTGACAACAAACGTATACTCTGGTTCCGCTATGCCGACTTTCAGGCGTCGTGTGACAATATTGTTTCTTATACGTGGTGTGGGGTGAGACTGAGTACACTTGGCACGCCGGCTGCCAGTGGGCCTACTGTACCCGCCCCGGACAACAGATGACTGTATATTAGTAGGCAGAATGAGAATTTGTAGGGACAATTTATTAGGAAAACCCTCCTTCATTGCAACTTCGTACACCACAAATCCCACATGACCTGAAGAGGGATGGAACTTGGGCCGCCGGGGTGAGAGGCTGGCGACTAATAATCTGAGCTGAGGAAAGGCATAAAGAAGAAAATATGCGTAAGGGAATAAGCAGTCGTGAAGTTTCGATAAACCATATATTGATGAAACTGCATTATGCGGCGAACTGTCGATATGAGAAATGTTCAGAACTGAATGATCTGCTGCTACAAGGGGAAAGCGGTTTTGGTTCTAACGCACGAGCTGCGCGTCGTAACCGTATTCTGTGTGCCCATTAATGCACCACTAATTATGTGCGTCATTATTGTTTTCCATGCGTTCTCATTCCTTCGAATTTTCGTTAGAATTGCATTAAATTGTCATTGGAAATGTCGATTTATTAAATTTAATTTGCTTTTTGACAGATACAGTATGTGGTTCGTAATCCCCAGTTTGCGGGGAAATAACCAATGATGCTATCTCCTATAATTGGCATGTGGCATATTTCATCGCTTCATTTAAAAGCCATGTAAAATCACTACAAGTTATTCTGGGTTGACAGTTACTAAATATATTACTACAATTAACCTCAATTCCTCTTATATTTTAACTCTTCTTTGGTCTACTCTACCCTACACATTTTCTGTACGCGCAATAATGGTTTTACGTATATATCTGTGTCAAGTGAAATTTTGTATGGATGTGAAACTTGGTCTCAGACAATAAGCAAAGAACATGTACTGAAGGTATTTCTGAAAACAGCGCTGAGAACAACATCTGGACCGAAGAACAAGTGAGAAAAAGCTGCAGAAAATTGCATAATGAGAAGCTTCACACCTTGTACTCTTCTTCAAATATAATATAAAGGATAACGTCAAAGGAGAATGAGATGGGCAGCATGTAGCACGCATGATAAGAAGCGGTGTGTATGGGAAATTCCTGAGTAGCTAAGCGACTATTGGTTTCTCAAGAAGAACTCAGCTACATGAAATTTTGCGTGAAGAGAGGGGAAAGATATTTCGGGTCTCCATTAGTGCATTTTGTATCCTCGAGCCTCGAGCGTGGACCTACAAGTCAGCACATCAGTAAAACACATCACATCACTCACTCTCTCACTCACTTCATGGAGCTGAGCCCTTCTTGAGAAGCCGCTAGTTGTGCAGCTACTGAAGAACTTCCCAGCATTTTATGGAACACCTAAGGTTCATTACCGTGTGCACAATAGCCCTCCATATCAATATAATCCATGCCATCCCATCCTATCTCTCTAAGATCCATTCTAATATTCTCCACCCACATACTCCTTGTTCTTCCCAGTGATCTCTTTCCTTTTGGCTACTCCACCAATAACCTATATGCTTCTTCTTCATCCCCATTCGCGCTACGTGCCCTGGCCATTTCATGCTCCTTGACTTGATCATTCTAATTATACTTGGAGAAGAGTACAAGTTATGAAGCTCCTCATTAGTAGTTTTCTCCAACCTCCTGTCACTTCATCTCTCTTTAGTCCAATTATTCTCCTCAACACCCTGTTTTCAAACATCCTCAGTCTATGTTCCTCCATTATGTCAGAGACCAAGTTTCACACTCATACAGAATCACAAGCAAAATTATAGTTTTGTATATTCTAATTTATAATTTTTTGGACAGCAGACGAGAAGACAAAAGGTTCTGGACTGAATGGTAGCAGGCATCACTCGAGTTCAATCTCCTCTTAATTTCCTCCTGAATCAGGTTTCGATTTGTTATAGTCGTTCCCAAATATCTGAACTGTGCCACATTTCCAAAATATCTTTTACCTATCTTTATATCATGAGTTTGCTCTGAATTCTGTTGACGAGATAGGAGCATATACTTAGTTTTCTCTGTGTTTACTTCTAGACCAACCTCTTTACTTGCGTCAATTAAAGTTTGTGTGTTTTTCTTTATGGTATCTACATTATTATTCAGTGGATCATCGGCATAGAACAACAGCTGATGTGTCCCGTTTAATTTCAGTTCCACCTGGTTTCCTTGGACCTTCCTAATGGAATATTCTAAAGCAAAGTTGAATAGCAGTGGCGATAAAGCATCTCTGACCTCCTGTACTCCCGCTAAATCTAACTTCTATTTTGAGACTTCTTCCGCCACTGCCCTGAGCGAACCTGCTCTATACATGCTTCTAACATTCCAAGTACCAAATCTCATACCTGCATGCTACATAAGTTTGCGTCGCGAGTTTCTGTTTCTCCCTGAGACGAGCAAGGTTTTAACGTCCACAGTGCGGTTAACAAATGACGCCCATTAAGCGCATTTCATGTAAATATTTCTGAAGGCAGAACTTATAAATAGAGGCTTGATTGGACAGTGTACTCTGGCATTATGTCGGTGTGTTTATAAATCTAGGTCAGTGGTTCCCAGAACGTTGTCGCGAACTTTTTGGGGCAAACGAGCAATGACAGAAGGTAAAGTTAGGGACCTTCATGCGGCTAACACCATGATATGGGGACACGGCATCAGTCGCATAATAGCTTAATAGTATACATCCTGTTCTGGGTCAAAGACAAGGTACATAAATTGTATATAAAAGTATGCACTGTACACAACAATATTCTGTATTTAAAACAAAGTACGTAGACACTATTGTATCAAAATTTGTTTTTATTGACGCTATATGTTTCGACTCTTATACTGGTTCATCATCAGGCGTACAATGATACCAGACTCAGTTGTTGAATTACATCTAACAATTTACATCTAATTCTTCAATAAGGGTCATTACTGTGCACTTGAGAGTTCTTAAATGCATAAATTGAGTCTTTCGGTTAAAATTTTAAGTACTCAGATAATAAAAATTAAAAAAAAAATAGAGAATCTTAAAACATAAAAATCATAACAGTACTAAAATTGAAGTGAAGTAGTTAGAGATAAATTTCTTTAAAACTGTAACCCATTACTCCAAATAAACAACCTGTTGGGTGACATACAGAATAACGAGCATAAGCTCCACAAGACCTTACTAAGGTCAAGTCCACACGACCTGACGTATGTGAGAAGATTACGATGCTCAGGAGCCCCACGCTACAGTCGCTTCTACCGCCAGAAAATCACGTCAACACGTAGCGGTAACAAAGTTTTAAAGAGATTTATCGCTAAATATAATTCACTTCCATTTTAGTACAATTTTAATTTTTGTTTTAATCTTTAGTCTATAATTTTATAATTTTTATTAATTGAATATTTAAAATTTTAGCATAAAGACTTAATTTATGCATTTAAAACACTCAATAGCACACTTATTGAAGAATTACATGTAAATTGTTAGATGCATTTCAACATCCGAGTCTAGTATCATTGTACGCCTGATGATGACATGACCCAGTATAAGGGTCGAAACACGTAGCGTCAATAAAAACAAATGTTTATACAATAGTGTCTACTTTGTTTCTAATACAGAATGTTGTTTTGTGGACTGTTATACTTTCATACACATTCTATACCCTACTTCCCTAAAGTATTTTTGTGGGATCTTCTTCCTGTTTGCGTTTGCATGCCTGAACCAATTTTTATGAAACTTGGTATCCATATCATCGGGGTAGTTCATAAATCTGCNGACTATAAAAATGAAACGAAACAAGACACAGGTAATGCTAAACTTCATTATAGAACGACAGAAACATTAAGTAGGTGACATCTGTCTGTTATTCCAGGCTCCTATCTTAAGCTGTGGGTTAAATGCGGCTCATTTCATATATGTGACTGTTCATACTGTGTTGCAGGCCCCTACAGTTTTATAGGCGGATGTGACGTAGGGATTAACTTTTATATGGGGTACGGATACGGGTGAGGGCTTTGAAAGACATCGTCCCCCTTACAGTAGGAAATGGCAGAAGAGGAGACGCACCATGTAAATTATGGATCTCTGGTAATGAAGTGGCTGTTAAGTACAGTGGAGCTCAGTGACAAGTGTACTCAGAATTCGCAAACAGAGGATCTCGCATTACGCAAAGTGGATCTGGAAATAATATATGACGTTTCATTTCCTTCAGAAGAAATTTCTGTCCATATTAAAGGCTATCATATGTTAGAAATTAGTGTATACGTACATTTTTTTTCCAGATATTATCTAAAAGTTAAAATTTGTCATACGTAACTGTAAATATTAGCGCTGACGTCTCCAACACATATTCCGGGGGCAATATGTAAAGCCTGCTTTACTGCTGCGGAGATTTCCGGGACTACAGATTTTGTGTTTATGATGTTACATTTCTCTTTATAATCCGACAGTAAAAAAATGCACTTTAGTTAATGGCTCGTCATGTTGAGGCAGCTAGAAGAGTAAATCCAACTCGAGGCAATATACATTTACTGTTTGTAGCTCTAAATAAATGCTGATCACAATGGCCACGCGTTCTAAGTCATGAAATGTCTTCGCCCGCTCAAACACTGAGATCGTAGGTTCGAATCCCACTTGAGGGATGGATGTTTGTGCTGCCCTGTGTGTGTAGGTAGTAGCCCTGCGATGTGCTGATCCCCCGTTTAAGGAGTCTCAGGGTAGTCACCTTCCAGGTCTGGATTCAAATTCAACGTCTTCCGAATATAAGCGAGAGCGCTATTCTACTAAGACGTGCGGGTTAGCATTCGGAAGGGGCGCCCGGAATCTGCCTGGAGAGAAAGGAACACGGCCAAGCAGTTATTTCCAGATACCAGTACTTGGTATTCCGACTGAGAACATACTCGTATGTGGGTACCTATGGAACATAGATATATTATTCAATTATAATTGGGAGGAATGCAGACTGAGGGTGTTGAGGAGAATATTTGGAGAAAACTGCACAATTAGGAGCTCCATAACTTGTACTCTTCTCGAAGTATAATTAGAATGTCCAAGTCAAGGAGGATGAGATGGCAAGGCATGCAGCACGAATAGGGAGAAGAGGAATGCATATAGGATATTGATGGGACAGCCAGAAGGATCCCCCTTTAAGGAGTCCTACTGATCGTGAAAAAATAAAAAAAAAAAAGAAAAACAGAAAAAAGGCCGAAGTCCAACAAAGGACCGTAGAGCCATAGATAGAGCTAAATAAATACCGTCTCACCACGTTCTGTAACTGCTAACTTACAAATATATTTATCATGTAATTTGTACTATTGCTTGTAATCAATCTTAATATCAAACTACATGTTCCGAACTCCAATTTTCATTAATTAATTACCGTAATCACACTGGTGCTTAATTGAAAAGTTCTGGGGAGCCGCCATGTAGTTGTTCTACACTGTACTTAGAAATTACACGAACAGTAATTCTCTGATCAAAGCAAAGAAGGTACATTTAACTCAAGTCATGAAGACGTATGAGGAGTGAAGGAATAGCTCCACTATTCTTTACCTCGGCACTAGATCGAGGTGATTGGTTAGATTCACGCCCTTGCGTTGTCAAGCAACGAGTATGCACGCCACAATATTATATTTCAGGGTTTATTATTTTATTTTTATTGCTAGTGGTGTGGGACTAAGTCCCTTGTACTGCGGCCACTTCTGGCCTATTGTACTAGCCCCAGGTGATAGGTGAGGGTGATTGTGGAGCAATTGGTGGAATGAAGATTGGCAGGGGAAACCGAAGTACTCGGAGAAAACCTGCCCCAGCGCCGCTTTGTCCACCAAAAATCCCACTTGACCAGACCCAGGATCGAACCCGGGCCGCCGCGGTGGGAAGCCAGAGACTAACTGCTTGAGCTATGGAGCGGCCCAACGTTTCAGGGTTACATTAATGTATTTTCACGTCTCATATGCATAGATGGTTGCCATGTTAACATTGTTCGTTGTAGGTAATTAAAAGTTGGAAACGTAGTTATGAACAACGGAATGCGAGAAGGTAGCTCTTAGTTGATTCCAGACACACATACAGCTGAACACAGAGGACGTAATCTCATAAGCTAATGCTTTTTTATATAATAACACTAATAGCAATTAGAGCGTCAATCATATGAAGTCAGAAAGAGTCAACTTCGAGGTATGTACCCATTCGAGACCCTACATGCGTAACTGTGCGGGTCAAGACAGAAATCAAGAGAACAGGGGCAATGATTTGGGGGGGGGGGAAAGACTGAGGAAAGGAACTAAGAGAAGGAAGAAAACAGAGAAAGAGTTTGGAATAAAAAGAAGAAAAAGACGGAAAAGATAGCAAGATAGACAGATGCCTGATGACGGCTGTGTGGGGCCGAAAACGTGTAGCAAAGGCAAGGAGTAAAGGAAAAATAAAGTTGGATTTGAGACGGAAATGTGTGTGGAGAATGAGAACCTGAATAAGAAGGAAAGAGAAGAGGAGGATATGCGCCCAGGGAAACACTGAGATTGATGGGAAGAAAATAAAGAGAAGAATTATAAAGAGAAGAAAAATTAAGGAAAAAACTGAAGGGTGGAAGAGGATTTGGATCTGAGATGGAAAATGTACATTAAACGTACAAGGAAATTGTCAGTGTCAAATATAAATATTATCGTCAATCTTTAGATTCGCTTATTATCGATCATTTAAAGACGATGCTTCAATCACAGAAGTCGTAGCTTTAGAGAGAATCTCGATCGGATATATTAAGATGTTGACAAACGATTAGGAAGAGGGATCTGTGAGGAGAATCTCAATGTCACATCACCAAAGGGACTAAAAATAATCACAGTGAACTTCAGTTAGGACACTCACCTCCTGAAGATGCCAAACGGCTGCCTTCCGAATATAAATAGGCAAAACAGCCATTATATAGTATATTATTTAAGCTATTTTCTACTCCTCCTTATACTTGTCTTAATTTTAAGAATTTCAGATAATTATACATGCAGCCCGACATATTTATCGGACTTGGAGCCAATTTACAAAGAAAATCAGTACATGCAATTCTTTTACAAGTAATATGTTTTTGGACATTATCCATCGTCTTGTCTATTTTTAAAAAACCAACCTGATTGCTTTTAAAACAAAGTTTCAGAGGCTGGGTTCTGCCCCCGTCTTCAGGTAAAACCTACTCAGTTGGGTCCAATAGATAGAACATAAGACGCGACAGAACCCGAATAATTTTCTCGAGAATTAAAGAAAAAGACAAAAGCTACAAAATGCAGCGACCATCGCACAATAAGCCTTATTGCAAATACAGCAAAGATAATAGCAAAGATACTTAACAGAAAAATTGAAAGGAAAACAGAGGATGTACTTGGAGAAGATCAGTTTGGATTTAGAAGAGGAAAAAGAACCAGGGATGCAATTGGGATGATGAGAATTACAGCAGTATGAACTTTGGAGATAGATGAAGAACTGTGTGTTTGCTTCATAGACTGGCAGAAGGCATTTGACCGGGTAAACTGGACCAAATTAATGCAGATCCTAAAAAAAAACAGGTACCGATTGGCGTGAAAGACGATTGATTAAGAAACTGTGCTACAGGGTATGATTGATAGACTAATCGAAATTGGAAGGTGCTATGGCATGGAAATGAATGTGGAAAAAACAAAAGTAATGAAAATTTCGAGACAACCAACCCCAGTCACAATAAAGATAGACCAAAAACAACTGGAGAATGTGAAATGTTTTAAATATTTGGGTAGCTTGTTAACAGATGATGGAAGGTGTACTTGTGAAATTAAATCCAGGATTGCCATGGCAAAAGCTGCATTTAGCAAGAAGAAGAATCTTTTTACCAGCAAATTGGACTTAAATTTGAGGAAGAAACTAGTGAAATGCTACATTTGGAGCATAGCTCTGTATGGGGCTGAAACATGGACACTTAGGGCAGTAGATCAGAAACATCTGGAAAATTCTGAAATGTGGTGTTGGAGAAGGATGGAGAAGATCAGTTGGACCGATTATGTGAGAAATGAAGAAGTGTTAATTAGAGTCAGTGAGCAGAGGAATATCCTACACGAAATAAGAAAACGGAAGGCTAATTGGATTGGTCATGTTTTACGCAGAAACTGCCTTCTAAAAGAAGTTATCGAAGGAAAGATAGATGGGCGGATAGAAGTGACAGGAAGACGAGGAAGAAGACGTAAGAAGATGCTGGATGACCTTGGGGACAGAAGAGGATATTTTCTTTTGAAGGAGAAAGCTCTAGATCGCATCAAGTGGAGGAACTGTTTTGGAAGAGAATGTGGACCTGCCATCTTGACAGATAACGGATGAATGAATGATTGAATAAAATTCTGGTGTAATACCCGTTGAGAATTCAGTTGGAAGTCTTATTTCTTATTTCCTTCGTAATATTAACTTCACCTGCTTTTCCCCGCACCCCTTTCTAATCCTAAACGTTATCGTATAATGTGTCGAAGCCAACTTTCAACGTCATCTCCCACCCCATACATCCGCATCAAAATATTATCGGTACTTACAAAATAAACACGATGCACTGAAACTGGGAACTTGTGCAACATGTTAACGCTCTACAATTCATTGCTACCGTAAGGCAAAATTGTTTAATGACAATGATGACTCTCAGGCTTAGAAAGATTTCAAATACTGTATATACTAAATTACTAGTAACTGAAATATTTACATTCGTATATATATGTTATTTACATGCTTATATTTTAGAAGTATATCGTAGCGTGTGCGCTAGTTACTAGGTAGCAATCGCAAACAATCAGGTTCCCATGGCAAAGAATCAACACGCAACAGAGGAACTGTTGGAAGCGGTGTTTTCTGTGGTCTGCACTGCGGCCGCTGATACGCAACGGCGCGGTAAACATGTCTCTGCAGCAATAGTTGAACTACAAAAATAGATCTGTGTTTCCTAAGTGGTCCGTGCCGAGAAGTTATAAGCGGGACGCAGTTCAGTCAGAGCTTAGTCAGCCGAAAGTCAGTCTGTGAAGAGAAGAGGAGGAGGTTGGTATGAAATGGCCGCCAGCCGGTAGTCGGTTGAAGCACTGAGAGAGTTGTAAGGGAGTCTTGTGAAGATAAAATTTAGTCGGTGCAATTAGTTCACTTGTGGGATATGTGCCAGAAGATAAGGACGTAAGTGGACAGTGTTAAAACCCGTTACCAGGAAAAGACTAGTGACGAAAGAGGAGACTTTATGTGTGATGTAGTTGCAGCGATATTTGGAGTATGTAATTCCGTGAGAATGTTATATTTACCTGTAGGTAAGATTCGTAAGTGATCAAGAAATCCAAACCCCGTCTACAGTCACCCCTACAGGGGACAATATATTAATACACAGCAAATTCGCAACAACAGAAGCCTTTGAAGGCAACATTTTTGTGATATCTTCAGTAATGGGCAAAATGGCAGAATCTACAGTTTCATTAATGAAACCCAGTTTTACACAAATTCGTCAGATCCCATAGCAAATTACAAAGAAATGAAACAAAAATGTAATAATTCCAGCACTATCAAATACAAAACTAAATAATTAGAAATTATTATTAACCTTACAGCCCCCACTATTAAAGGCTTAATTAAATGACACAAAATATGGAATTGTAAGGTACTTTTTAGAGTTAAGCAAAAGCACATAAATTAATGAATTGTAAAAGTAAGGTAAATGTATCTCTAGGTTTAACTCTTTGAACACCACGCCATGAATACGTGTGGGGGAGTGGAGGTACAGCTCCGCTAGAAAGATGTCAGTTCCAGTCCTCTACCAATTTACCTTCGGGAAAACAACTCCCGGTATCCATCGCATGGAAGGCTGGGTGGGCGCTTATATTAATTTACAGATCTGGTCGGCCTCTTCATGTACGTTGAATCATTCGAATTGACGTTGGCGTTGTACGTCACAAAATTTGTCATCATTTTATATGGGTTCAGCGTAATTAAGTAAACACCTAGCATATAGTAATGTTTATGTCCGGAGCCCTTGACATGATCGATTCATGGAATCCCTGAGTGGTTTCCGTAGTTATGTGTGAAATTAAGTAACAGAAGCTTCGTGAAACTCCGAGATCGTTTTGACTTTCGGTTTCACGTGCCACTGGGCATGAGGTCACGCATTTTTCATTCCAGTCCTGACGCCGGAGAATAACAAGCTGCAAACTTATGCCACCCATCTCTCATCAGTCTAGAAACTGGAGCTCTGAACAGGCTACAACATGGAAAACACATGAGATAAGACAGATCCATCTGATATCATAGGGAGAGTTGTTACAGTCTCCAAGACTCAGCTTCTGCGCTGCCTAGTGACGGCCAGATTCTTTACCCTTGGCTGCTCAGTTTAACATGTGGAAAAGGTCATGAATTACAAGAAGTGAACACTGTGACCCATTCTAATATAATAAAACCGAATTTGCCAGGAGATATCGGCAAAAACCCATGAACGAACTCTGCCAAAGTGAAGCACTGACATTTACATTCCGGACGTATCCGGTTTGAATCTCGGTCGGGTTAACTGCAATAATGACTGACGTTTGTGGGCTTTCTCAGTCTCAGAATTAAATGAAGGCTTAGTAGCTTCATCCCGTCCATTCACTTATTCAGTTGACTATAATGTAGCGTGTAAAGCCGTTACTATGCAACAGCCGCGAGATAAGCAAATATACCGAAGCCGTTTGCAGACAACGCCTGGGTAAACCAGTTCCCGTTGCAAAGGATACGAATGTGACAATACAGGTGATGCTGAAAATTATGTTTTCTACTCGGTCCGTGTAAATGGGGTTATAAGGAGGATAACTGAAGTATATAGAAGGGAGCAGCCGTTGAGAGAGGACTTGAGCCAGGAAGCAGAGAAATAGCCAATGTTAGAAGCTGTTACCAGGAAACTACTAGAGAATACACTGCGGTAAAAATTGGTAAAATGTGGAAATTAGCTATGTCATTACAATTATGCGGAATTACGAGCTGTGTATCACAGTGGTCTACAAATCCAAAATCCAATTCAAAACCCCGTCTATAGTCACGCCTTCAAGTGACAACTTGTGTCAGTATTAAGTACTTGTACATTTATCAGTACTATGTGCCCATTATTTATCAATATATTTAGCAACAATTATTTTGTTCCTTCGATTGATTGATGAGGAAGACGATTTCTATTTGTATTCTGTTCTACTGTAGCATGTTCGATAATGAAATGAACAATAAACAGCACTGTCGCGAAGGATCTCTGGGGTTACCACTCAAGATGTTCGAATTTAGTCCCTGGACATTTCCGTAGGCCCAACAAACTTCTAAAAACCTTGCCAACTCAGCATTCAAGAACGTGTTCGCACATCATTCGACGATATATAACGGCTGCAATTGGAATAGTTTTGTCAATCAATCTAAGACTCAAACCATCCAAGTAACGGAAGACTCCCCTCACGCGCAATAAAGTGACTGTTCTGTCTACTCCATGCTCTGTGTAACGTTAATGACAGGGTTAAGTACCGCGACAAACACGTCAAGGTTATCTCACCACGCATCTGCAGAGGTCTAGGAAAGCTAGTGAACAAATCCAGACAGTCCACAGGTCGATATTCGAATAAGGGTCCTCTCAGATATGAGGCAGGAATGCTAACTGTAGCGTGTAGACCCGTTGCTGGGTAACGGATAAAAGATACTTGTTGCTGAAGCGGATTCTTAATAGACGGTGTTATGCAACCCGTTTCTGGGTGACGCGAACACATTCCTGCGGAAACGGTTAGCATACGAGGATGAACGGTGTTTTCTATGTAGTCCGTACCGATGAGGTATCTTGACGACAACTGGAGCGTGCAGTGCAGTTGTCAACTGAGTTCTCCAAGGGAGGCTGAGAAGACATGCATCTATAATTAAGTGGAATTACGAGTTGCAGAGCGTCTTCTTTGCACACACTAATTCCTTTCTTGCCATCTCTTCTCAACCATTCAACTGCCATCTCAAGAGACTCCCTCATTTCCATATCAGATGGCCTTGGGTATGCCCCAATAGAAAACACCGTTTCCTAACAATTCTTCTGTTGTTATAGGGTTGTGTTCGCCTCGCCGTTGCAGAGGAACGGAAGTTTTTCTACTGTTGCTTGCGTGTTCATTTCGGCGGGAACCTGTTTACCAAACCGTTGCATAGCAGTGAATCATTCCGGCGTTCAGGTGTCTTGTCACGTTATTTTCGTCATCGTCTCTTTATCATAATCCTATCTACAGAGTTAAGTTATTGTACAAATTAAGAGTAGATTCGGAGAACAGAAGATAACGATTATGATACGATCTCTTGTCTTCTCGTCTCTTGCCTAAAAGCTTAAAAGATGTTAGCAATAATTTTATGTCTTGAATCAAAAGGATCTCTAACCTTACGAATATGGGCAGAGCCGGGAACATTTGGTTACAAGAAACAAGAACTAACACGAGTCTGGGTTGAACCACACAACGAGAAGCAGTGTAATTAGTAAAATTATTGACTTTTGGAACATTATACATAACGATGTATTTATTTAAAACCAATGCTTCGGAGAATGTCCTCTTCCTCCGTCCTCAGGTAAAACCTACACAGTTGGGCCGGATAGACAGATAGAGGTAGTCTCAATTTGAAGAATGCCTTGCTTTTGGATGTGGCGCCGTGTAGATATTGTGTTAACAGACGTTTCCGAGGAACGTATCGCCTCCATCTGCCATCTGCAGCCACCTGCTCACACTGGTTTATCGCTCGTGGATTTCTTGTACCCTCAAGATGCAGGCGATACGTCCTTCCGAAACGTCGGGTAACATAATATCTACACGGCGCCACATTCCAGAGGACGGCATTCTTCATAGTCACTGCCGTGAAAACCTCAAATCTTACATAGCCCAAATCTATCTCCGGACACTGAGAAAATTGTCTTGTTTTTTTCTGTTGTTCAGAGAAAGTGACTATCGATTGGGCAAAAGTGAAGAAGTATTTTTTACCTGAGGATGGAGACAGGATCCAGTCACCATAACGTCTTCTTAAATAAAAAACACGACGACGGATAATGTTAAAAAAGCAGAAGTTACGTTATTATACGACCGTAAGAAACTTTTAGATTATCTGTCTATGGTTCTACAGTCCTATTTGCTGGACCATAGTCGCTTTTTCAACTTCTTAATCCTATACACAGTCGGACTCCTTGGACGGGGGATCAGCCCGTCGCAAGGCCTCTACCTTCACACAGAACAACACAAACAGACATCCAATGCCTTGAGTGGAATTCAAACCCACGATCCCAGTGTTCGAACCAGCGAAGACAATTCATGCCTCAGACCGCGCGGCCTCTGTGATCGGCACTTCTAGATTATAAAATTTGTAATTTTCATCGGGTGTTATTACGATTATCAGATAAAGGAATATGAAATGGGGGTATGATCATGGATGGGAAGACGGAAACACTGAAAAGAATAGTTCTTGCCGTACAGATTTGGAGGATAACAACCCTAGAAGAAGCGCGTTGTTATGTAGCGTACATAATTTCTACTAACTGAAATGTGGCAACAATGTTATATGTCTCACTTCTGTTTCCGTTTTGTGTTTTGAGTACCGCCGGCGTAGGCGGTGTTGTTGGTGCAGGTGGGGAGACTCCAGATGACGCGATTGTAATGCGGTTGGCTGCTGGTGCAGGCGCATAAGTTGGTGTACCTACATTCCTGAAACTACCGGTTCATGTATTGAGTAAGTAATTCTATTTCATTTATTTTGGCTGTTTACTTATAGTTTTATACATCCCTTCCACAGTGTAACAACCACTGAATAATAGGGTAAATTTTATCGAAAGAAATATAAGATTAGTTTTTCCTGCTTTACTACTACGTACATCGAAACATTTGTAGTAGATACAAATAGAAGCTATATTCATGTGCGAGAATGTGATACGACTGACCGACTAACTAACGAACGAACGAACCAAAGAACCAACCAACTCCCTGGAGACAAGTCATTCTTTAGAAACCGCTAGTCGCTCAGCTAGTCAGGAATTTTCATAATTTTATGGAAACCGAATGTTCATAATCGTGTTCGCAATATCCCTCGTATCCTGTGCCAGATGAATCTAGTCCTTATCATCCCATTATATTTTTCTAAGATCCAACTTAATACTATGTTTCCTCGCCACGGGTTTATCGTAATCTCATTGATTATGACTTTCTAGCCTTTGTGGACCTTGACCATTTTTTCAGTTACTTAATCTATATACAGTCGGTAGGACTCCTTAAACGGGGGATCAGCCCGTCGTAAGGTCGCTATGTACACAGGACAACACAAACACAAAATAAACGCACTAAGACATCCATAGATAGAGTAGGATTCGAACCCATGATCCCAGTGTTCGATCGGCCAAAGACGGTTCAGGCCTTAAACAGCGCGGACGCTGTGATCGACTCTTACTGATTATACTGGCGTTATAATACCCAAACTATATGAATCATTGCGTTGGTTTTGTTTAATATTCTAGACAGCCGGGTTCGTCGCGCTTCAATCTAAATATTTTCGAGTAAAATATTCTATCCAATAAATTATAATTTATGTTTCTTTCCGGTCTAAATATCACAACCATAAAAACAGCGGCGAGGAAAATATTTTTTTTTAAAGACACGCTGTGTTAGCGTGTTACGGAAAGAAACGGCTTAATTTGTATGTTTGGAAATTGCTTCGCCATGAACGTTGTTTAAAGTTGGCTGATTGTTAATCAACAACTTCTTCTGCAATAAATAAGACGGGGGGGGGGGGTCGAATGAGTTTGTGTTGTTCTTCAATAATTGTGTTTAGTGCATTTGCATTTCAATTGACTCCACTGGCTAAAAGGTAGAATATTAAAACGTCTGCACGAAGCTGTTGCCTCGGGAGAGTTGGCATCTATTCCCTAAGTCAGCCAGAATAAAGGGGTGCATAGTAACTAGATAAGCATCCAGAGCACACAGCCTCTTCTTACCCTGGCTCCAGGTTAAGTAAGAGTTCATTATCAGTGAGAAAAGATGAATGTGTCATCCATGTTAAGTATGCTCTAATATAAATTTATCACATTTCTCCAAAATGATTAGATTATTGAAAGAAAAATATATCTTTTGATATGCTGTAACGTACTTCATCTCGGGGCACGACACTCATTTCGCCACGAAATTAGATGCGGAGCCATCAAGGGAAAAGTCAAGAAACGCACTGTGGGATATATACCCCACTTTGTGGTGATTTTAGATCATATCACGAAATACGTACGTTGTTTGTAAATTAAGAATTCTCGTATCATACGTTTATACTAAACTTTAAAGTTCAGTGTCCAGAAAATTAAACATGATAAAATATGTGAATGAAGAAACAATCTTACACTTTATTCTAACAAAGGAAGATCGCTTTATTTTCCTGTGTACGGAATATTCGTTTAGTTTCGTCTGTGTGTAACGACATGGCCATTAAAGAGAGCAGGGAGCAACACACCAGGAAATGGGCAGTAATTAGGACCCTCAGGTCTCAACGAGAATCGACGGGTTCTCAAATTGCATGCACTCTTTGAAGCCACGGTTTCGAATCCCTGTGCATATTCAAAGTATTTAACTGAGTAAGCACTTCAAACCGCAATTTCAACTGCAATGATTATTGCGAATCTCATTCAAATCTTAATTCCAGGGCTGTAGAATTTTTACCATATTGAGGGACATAGCTAAAGCAGGCATATTAAACAGGAACCCCTTACAGGTATAGAAATATTGATATGCTCGACCCTCATATGCGAACACGATATCTGTTAAAATACGTAAGTAAATCACTGAACACCATAATTTTGAAAAAGCGTTACACATATATACTCGTAAAAGCAATGTAACGCCTTATACGCGTCCGTTGCAATCGGTGTAACGATTATCGGAACGCCAATGGAGATCCACCTGTTGTTCGCTGCAGGCATGCGCATTTTAATGTAAAATGTGCCTCTCGGTTCTTGTCACGCGTTTGTTGTTCCTAAGGGTAACACGCCGACATTTAACGACATAAGCATTTAAATTTTAGAGATGCTATACACGGCTATTATAATTTTTTCTGTGATAAGACATTAGTGTATTTTCGAAACGGTTATAGATAAAAACATGAAACAACTTTAAAACGGCATGGGAACAAAGTAAGTTTATCTAAAGATGTTCAGTACATGTCCTCTCTAAGTTGCACTGCAAACTTCCACGCAATATTCGAATGCTTCCCATGTGAACCGCAAGTGTGACCCGTCGACGTTGGCTACGCCGTGAAATTCACTCTCGAAGAGACTGTGGCACTGGAGGTTGGTAGACCTGGTCTTTCACATATCTCCATAGGTAGAAGTCTCATGGAGTACGGTCCGGAGATCTAGGGGGCCAAGAAATGAGTTCTCCTCATCCTATCCAAACCTTTTGCATTTTAGACGCCATTTCCCTCTCACACTAATCGGAGTGCAACTCGGGGATAATCTGTTACTCGTACAATAAATTTACCAAAGAAGGCTTAATGAGTATCCCTGCTGTTTAGCGGCCTCCGTAGTCTAGAGGTAACGTTCCCGCCTCATGACTAGTAGTACGCGGGTTCAAATACCCGGCGGAGGTCGTCGAATTTTTAAGGGCGGAAAAATTCAGGGAACAAGTCCTCCTGGAGGGACTTTAAGCCGTGGGTCCCGTGTCGTAGCTTTACGGCATGTAAAAGAACCTCATACCTCCAAAGGAGGTCACTGAGCAAAATTGCGGACGTTTGCCGCCCAACAGCAGTCACTAATACCTCCGGTAGATGGGGAAAGCATTATAGATACTTCTCAGCCTGTAGAGCCGGTCTCGCTGGCTGGGCGGGACTGATAGTAAGCACAAATACCGGTAGGATATAAAGGCTGGTAGAAATGATAGAGGGAAGCATAATGGACCACTACAGGTCTAAGTGCATGGGGAAACCCACCCTCTGTAATAACTAAGTAATCCCTGCTTTTTCCAAGTTGTTGCATGATTGTATCAGTACCGTTTCGAAAATAAATTAATTTGTTTTCACACAAATAATTTATAATATCATAGCATGATTAGAATTAATACTGGAAATATTTGGAGCTGGTACAGTTGAAGCAGGCACAGAAGTTGAATGGGGGACACTGAATTTGGAGCTGAAAATATGAATTTCATAAAATATTGCCTAGGCGATCAAATCATAATTTTGTACTGGAAATATGCATGCTGGAGACAAGAAATGCATACGGAAATTTAGCCGGCAAACCTAAAGAAATCTCCATTTTGAAGGCCTAGACACAGGTTGGAGAAAAATACGTTAGACAAGTACTGTACGGAGATGTGACCTGGATTCATCGTCAGGACAGGAGCCATGGTGGGCTTTCATGAACATGGCTTTATATAGGGAGGCTGATTTATGCATTAGTTAAGCAACTGCTAGCTTCCCAAAATTATCTCCGCTTAAGGGATATGGTTAGTTACAATGGATTAGAAAATATGTAATTAAAATGAGTACATATTTTATAAATCGTTGTAACTAACTATATGAACGGAGCAGAGTTAACGCTCAGAAGCTAACGTCGCTTAGTTGCTGCATAAATTAGACGATCTGTACAAAGCCGTGCTACTTGTCGTGTTCATAAACTACCATCACGGTCCGTTCACAGATACGTAATTAAATTGTCCCCTCAATGGGATACCGAATTTCGTAGTGGGGATACTGCATGTTCCAAGAAAGCCTGGGGCTATGCTGGCGGGAGCCTAAGCTCCTGGCAGGGTCTCCGTAGCCGGAAAGGACCTGACAAAGGAGGCAGAGTAAGTGTGTCCAACATCAATAATAAGGCAGGAGTGAGGGGCTCTTCAGAAATGGTAAAGCCAACCTACATACAGGAGTATGTCCTGACAGAAAACTTTACTTACCCGTGAGCTTCAAAGAAATCAGGAGAACAGTCTCTGTAACTGACTTGACAAGTCAAGAATAACAGGATGCAGGCAAGAATAGCTTGAACATGTGGGAAGGCTGGAAGAAAGACGAGTGGCGAAGGAGGCTTTGGTACAGACCCAAAGGAAGAAGAGTTCCTGGTAGACCAAGCAGAATGTGGAACAACAGAAGCTGGGACAACCGGCCTAACCCTTCAACAAGGGGAGGAGGAGGAGTGGTGTTGGTGGTAGCAGTGGCAGTAGCAGCAGCTGCAGTGCTGCTGTTACCACTACCACTACCACTACCACTACTACTACTACTACTACTACTATCACTACTACTGCTACCATCAACACCACACCTCCTCCCCCTCCCCTTGTTCAAGGGTTAGGCCGGTGGTCTGTTCCAGCTTCTATAAACTCCACATTCTGCTTGGTCTACCAGGAACTCTTCTTCCTTTGGGTCTGTACCAAAGCCTCCTTCGCCACTCGTCTTTCTTCCAGCCTTCCCACATGTTCAAGCTATTCTTGCCTGCATCCTGTTATTCTTGACTTGTCAAGTCAGTTACAGAGACTGTTCTGCTGATTTCTTTGAAGTAAGTGAAGTTTTCTGTTGCAGGGCTACTACCCCTCCTAACCCCCCCCTTACTACTCCCGTAGTAGTAAGAGTAGTAAAAATATTAATCTCTTTCTGTATTTTCTTAGCTAATACCCCTCTATCAAATACCGAGGACAGCAATAGAGGAGCTACACCTCCAATTCTCCTTTCATCTTCACGGCATGGTGCTTAATTAAGCACAGGGGCTATTTACCTTTATTTAGCTTCCAACCCTAGGTCTGCGCCATAGCTCAAGCGGTTAGTCGCTGACTTCCCACTGCGGGGGCCAGGGTTTGATCCAGGGTCTGGTCAAGTGGGATTTGTGGTGGAGAAAGTGGCGCTGGGGCAGGTTTTCTCCATGTACTTCGGTTTCCCCTGCCAATCTTCATTCCACCAATTGCTCCACAATCACCTTCACCTATCATCTGGGGGTGGTACAATAAGCCAGAAGTGGCCGCAGTACAAGGGACTTAGTCCTACCCCACTAGCAATAAAAAATAGCTTACAACGCTTAACAGAGAAGGATATGTTTCTGACATTTAGGTCGTGTGAGTTCCCTCAGTAATGTCACTTGAACCAGTTGAATATTAGTCGAATGTGGTTTCAATTTCAGGATATTATGGACTATCCCTCTCTAATAATCTACAATTTTCTGCCGTCAATAATTAATACTGATGTGGTGACAGGGTGAAATTGCGAGGTGGGAGCGTGACAATTAGCGTAATCTCGAAGGGCACAGCATTTTCATACGTAACAGGTATGCAAACAGTACACAACCTCCGTCATGTTATTTCTTGTAAATAAGAATCAAAATTTCTGGAGCGTGACGCATTCACCTTTCAGTTCAGGACTGTAACTAACGAACCAGTGCAGCGAAGAATGTAAAATTTCGATTGGAGGTTGGCAACAAACAAGCTATGCCACTAACAGACCGTGGAGGCCCATAGGGGGTTGAGACGTCGAGGCTCCCACATCTTCTAGACAACTGGCTCACAAATGGCGGTGAGGTTGTTATCCTTACGTACCGACCGCCCTTTAACCCCAGGAAGGTTTCTGGTACTCATTTCTGTTAGAGGCTGAGTCAACCCCAGGGCCACAGTGCGGCTGGAAGCATTAAGTCAATTGAAAAGAAATCCATCTCATTGGGAATCGAACCCGCGACCTTCCGAGTGCCTCAACCAAGTACGCTACCGAGTGCCCAAGAGATTCACTACAAACCCATCTAAAAATCGTGTAAATGACTGATAAGACTAAAGTGTACAACTTTAGTATCTGAGCAAAGCAACTCAATGAGATATGTACACAAAAATGGACCATTTCTAATTTACAGCCATGCTACTCTTATCTTACTTTAACAGGGGAAGGAAAGATAGCAATATAGACTATGCCTGCGTGTTATTAGCTATTAACTGAAACAACAGTCCAAATTTTCACTCGATGAAATATAAATACAAACAAGCTCCATAAAATTCTTGTTTATTAGTTTCACTTTCCTTTATGATTTAGTATTCTTAAGCCTATATTTCATTTGTCTAGGCACTGTAAACATAGCGAGGATATGGGCTGCTTGGCTTGTTAATTACAGTTGTTGTAGGTTGTAGAATACTCGATGAAATTACAATCCTCACATTTTAATTGCATCCTAAGAATTGTTTATCAGTTCATTAAGCATTCATACGACAAAACTTCATTTAGAGATGGTGTCTTTTGCTAATGACCTACTTCCCTTCCGCTACAATTTTCAGAAGGGAAATTATAACGAGTATTCTTAGAAAAGCTCTTGTATTGCGTTATTTTCTGACTCGTGGTAAATATTTTTTCTGACACTAGGGACATCAGGGTCACGAACACCGTTCTCTTGAGAAAAGGTTTAAGTCAAGGTCAGTTGTTTAACCCACGGATCCCCACACAAGTGCAGCATGATTACGTAATATAGAAAATTAGGAGCAAAATCCACAATGGCGTCCTCCATGCGCGCTCAATTAGTCTTTCGTGTCTATCTTGTTTCATGTTATGGGTTACGAAATCGAGGGAAACAATTTCATTTCCATTCTAACAGGATGTATACCTACATGTAATTTATTATTTTCAAAAGAGTGTGAGCTATTTCTCTGCAACTCATTTACGTATACAATGATACAAGTTAAATATCCCTATGCCTAAACACGTCATGGAGATGTATACGGAAATTTATGACGTAGATTTATACTTCATTTACCCCCAATTTAAAATGTTAGTTAGTTGAGTGGCACACTATACTAGAAGCTGGAACGTCGCGGGTTCGATTTCCGATGTCATAGAATTATCTTTTCACTTTATCTAATCCTTCCAGCCGCACTATGGCCTTGAGGTCGACTCAGCCTCTAACAGAAATGAACACCAGGAATCTTCCTGGGGGCAAAGGGCGGCCGACGTTTAAGGCTGACAACTTTGCATGACATCTGTGAGCCAACTGTCTAAAGGATATCGGAGCCTCGATATCTCATAACCCCATGGGTCTTCACGGCCTGTAACAGGGATAGTTTTACCTTTACTTTCTTCCTCTTTTCTTCATAAAATGCTCTTGACAATAATAGACGAAGACCTTTCGTTGTGTCTTCCTGTCTTTGAGGCCCAAAGGTTTTCTTCGTAACTTTCTCATCTGAGATATGAGGAATATACAAATGGATTGCCTTATGTACAGTATAAAATTTGAGTTAAGATTCATCATGCATATTTTCATGATACAGCTCGATACTTGAGATATAAGCCAAAAATCAACTTCATGAAATTATGTGTTCCAGTACTCCGAGTTGAGCAGACATTAAACCGCGTGAAATTACATATTACAATCTGGTATCGATATCTCGACTTGCTTTCCTGCTCAGGTGAAATCGATATATGTGTCACTGGGGTTTTATTCTTTTGTGCAGCGACACAACATGGAAATTTTTTATATACTACAAAATCGTACGCTCTATCAATCTGAATTCCGGACCTAAAAATATTACATTAATTTATTATATGTGGCCTCGTGAAACTCACCTCACTTTATTGTGAATCACAATACACCTCACAGGTTTCAACGTCTGCCACTCATCTCGTCAGAAGTACTAACTGCATTTCGATCTGATGGTCAATTTTATTATACTGCCTGTGTAACTGTTGAATTTTAGTTATTGTCTATCTTGGCTGCGCCATAGCTCAAGCGGTTAGTCGCTGGCTTCCCAACGCGGTGGCCAGGGGTTCGATCCCGGGTCTGGTCAAATGGGATTTGTGGTGGGCAAAGTGGCGCTGGGGCAGATTTTCTCCGTGTGCTTCGGTTTCCCCTGCCAATCTTCATTCCACCAATTGCTCCACAATCAACCTCACCTATCATCTGGGCCTGGTACAATAGGCCAGAAGTGGCCGCAGTACAAGGGACTCAGTCCCACCCCACTAGCAATAATTCGGAGTCTTCGGTATGAGGACCACAGTGACATCGGATGGTACGTTGATGAATGAACAACGAATTGGAAATAATCTAAAAAGAAGCGGTTAAGGGCTAATGAAGATATTGTCCCGGCATTCGTCTGGAGGGACTAAGAAAAACTAGGAAACTGCTCAGTCGAGTTTGTCGATGTGCCTACCGAAATGAGAAAAAAAAACACCTCTCGAATACATGTTTTTTTTTGTTTGTTTTTTTTTCCATTGGCGCTACAGCCCTCATTTGGGCCTAGGCCTACCTCCATGAAACTCTCCGTTTCACTTCGGTTTACTAGATCTTAAACATTCGGTAGGACTCCTTGGGCGGGTGATCAGCTCGTCGCAAGGCCTCTTCCTGTACACAAACACAGAAAAACGCATACAAACATCTATGCCCTGAGTGGGATTGAAACCCGGTTTACGAGCGAGCGAAGACAGTGTATGCCTTAGACCGCTCGGCTACCGTGACCGGCTCTCTGATACATGTGCTGTTTATCTAATTAAGTACGCATATTATTCATAAAGGAAACTATTCGTAAGGCTAAATACCAATTAGTATAAGGATGGACAAATCAAACAGGCCGAGAAGGCGTAGCATATAGCATGAGAAACAGATGATAAAGTTTAGTCGGAAACTTAACCGGAAGAGGTTAACTGAGCGAACTTAACGGGAAGAGGTTAACTGGGTGATCTAAGTACAAATGTGTGTAAAACAATGAAAAGCTTTGCTAAAGGTATTTCTGAAAAAGGCCATGGAAGCCCATATGGCTGTGAGACGTCGAGGTTCTCATATTTTTCTAGAAAATCGGCTCATAAATGGCGGTGACGTTGTCAGCCTTACGCGCCGGACGCTCTTTACCCCCAGGAAGATTCCTGGCACTCATTTTTGCTAAAGGCTGAGTCGAACCAAGGGCCATATTACGGCTGACAGAGTAGGTGATTTCTCACGGTTCCGTTACTACTGTGGGAGCTGCCCACATTCAAACAAGCGTGACAACGCAAGCGCCATTGCTTAGCAACGACGCGTAAACAGCGGTTGCTAGGCAAAGCCTACAACAATACTGACAGTGACATGTTTTCTATATATCCGACTCTATGCTACATAAGAAGTTACACTGAGTTACAGTTACAGTTCTAGATTCAAACATTTCACTATTGTTATTATCCGTCTGTGTATACTGTGCAGCTGCAATAAATCCTATAGGACAGTTAAACTAGTGGTTGTCTCTTCATACGACATCCCACACTACTATTTAGACGGTCCGTTGTTACGCAACGAGTCTTCGGTTGTTCGTCTCCGGGGAGATTCGTTCGTTGTTTCGGCACTGTATACGCAACGGCTCACTGTTATTGCGTTACCATGGAAGTACCTACTCCAAACACGTTACAATATATATTGTGACATGTTGAGCTATGGATGACGGCCCCCCCCGCCAGCCGTGATGCGCCGAGCGAAGCCGAAGTGAGCCGAGGTTAGCCGAGTCCTAGCATCCTGGTCGCTAGGCAACGCGAGTCAACAGCGATGACGTCACCAAGTGTACCGCGGGTTGCTAGGCAGCGCGGGTAACCAGGATTGCGAGAGACGACGGTAGTAACAGCGGTTACTACCGCTAGCGTTGCTAGCAACACAGCGCCAGGCAACAAGGGTGCTTATTACGTGACCGTTTTCTGTATTGTCCGATCGAGGCTACATGAGGAGCAGCGAAGGCTATNACTAGTGGTTGTCTCTTCATACGACATCCCACACTACTATTTAGACGGTCCGTTGTTACGCAACGATTCTTCGGTTGTTCGTCTCCGGGGAGATTCGTTCGTTGTTTCGGCACTGTATACGCAACGGCTCACTGTTATTGCGTTACCATGGAAGTACCTACTCCAAACACGTTACAATATATATTGTGACATGTTGAGCTATGGATGACGGCCCCCCCCGCCAGCCGTGATGCGCCGAGCGAAGCCGAAGTGAGCCGAGGTTAGCCGAGTCCTAGCATCCTGGTCGCTAGGCAACGCGAGTCAACAGCGATGACGTCACCAAGTGTACCGCGGGTTGCTAGGCAGCGCGGGTAACCAGGATTGCGAGAGACGACGGTAGTAACAGCGGTTACTACCGCTAGCGTTGCTAGCAACACAGCGCCAGGCAACAAGGGTGCTTATTACGTGGCCGTTTTCTGTATTGTCCGATCGAGGCTACATGAGGAGCAGCGAAGGCTATTCACAGTTAGTCCTGGAGCTACCTCCGAGTGAGTCCTCGAGCTACCTCCGAGTTAGTTCCGAGTTAGCCAGCAACTAGTCAGTTGTATTCTGGCATTTGGAGTGTACTATTTGTGATACTGCAGATAGCAGTAATCGTAAATCTGTAATTTGGGTGATTGTAAGAGCGGATGTGAAATAAAATTCGCTACATCAAATACGTCGTGAAGTTATTTGTCGCGTATACACCCAAACACGCGACAACTGGTGTCAGAAGTGGGATCAGTAATCAGCAATACGCGACAATATTCTATCTGAGAAACACAACAGGATGCAAGAATGAAGATAATTTATTATAGAAAGTATTAGCTTCGCAAATGGCTACCATGTTTTTTTACGTGGTATCGATGTGCTGCATCTTAACCCCTGATTGTCCCTTACACTGCTTCTGTGTGTTGTTTGTATATGCACGGAACCTGGCACTGTTAGGCTTTACTTACGAAAAAAAAAAATCTTGCTCCAGTGCAAAGTACTGACTTTCACTATTCACCAGTAGTACGGTGTCCGAAAGGTCACTCCGGAACTGTATATTCTATTTAATATTTTACATAATAAAACAAAAGAAAGCTAAAAAGAAAGTGAACTCCGAACGTCTATGCCGGTTGCAAAGCAATATTTCCTTTAGCCTGTTTGATAAGAACCTTAGGGGACCTTCATCCGTTGCTGAGCCGCGATCCCTGGAAACATGCACCTTTCTTATGAAGAAGCACCGACTCAATGTAGCAACATTTATCAGGAAAGATTTAATGGGCACTAAATTGGAAAGAAGCCGGTCACAGTGGCTGCACGGTCTAAGGCATGTACTGTCTTCGCTCGCTCGCTCGGAAGCTAGTATCGTAGGTCCGAATCCCACGCAAGGCATGGATGTTTGGTGTTTGTGTATGTGTTTATTCTGTGTTTATGTTGTCCTGTGTTTACGTAGAGGCCTTGCGACGAGCTGATCACTCATCCAAGGAGTCCTACCATCTGTAAAATGATCATGAAACTGAGAAATTAGCCCTGTGCTCCAAAGCGGAAGCAAGAGGTGGAAAGAAATTGGAAAGGGAGGGGAGACCAATTAGATTGTCTCTGAGAATAGGTTTGGCACTCAACAAAATCTGAATGTGCAACACGTCAAAAGGGCTGTATATGGATGCACTGGGTGCATTTAGATTAACAACAAAGGTGCTGAGGCACGTAAGGCGTGTAAAAGCGTGTTCGGTAGAGCTGAGGGGCTTCCAACATTTTTTGACCATGGACCACATATTCGTCGATTTTCTCTGATGGGCCACCACAATATTGAAGGAAACATTTTATGAATTCTGACTGGAATGAGAGACCGCCTCTGTGGTCTAGCGGTTCGGGTTCGATTCCCGGCGCTACCGGATCTTCTAAGAAGTAGTGGGTCTGGAACGGGGTCCACTCAGCCTCATGAGGATAACTGAGGAGCTATTTCAAGGAGGTAGCGGCTCCGGTCTAGAAAACAGAAATTAACGGCCGTGAGGAGTCGTTGCGCTGACAATGCGACTACCTCTATCCTCTATAGTTGGCACTAACTTCACCGGCAAACGGCGGTCGCTCGGTCGGTATAGTTCGCTTGTGGACTAAAATCACGGAGTTTTTTTGTCTCTTTTCTTTTTGACTGGAATGAGAATGAAATTTAGTCACGGTTCGGTAAAATACTGGAAATTTCTTTACTAGATTGCCTATCATCAGCTTCTGAAGAAGAAAATTATAGTATGGAGTTAGGAAATCATTCCTCTTCTAGTCTCAAATATATTCCTTAGCACATTGTTTTCATAATACCTATGATCTTTGTTTCTCTTCCATGGTGTGTGTTCATGTATCGATTACAAGTTTCTGTAATTAAACTTAACACACTTGTGCTTCAAAGCTAAGTGTCTTATATATCACACCAACGAGGTTCTTTCCATGTCTGCCCTCACTAGGGGCATGAAACCACTACAGCGTGGTTTGTCCTGAAGGGCCCCTTAGAAACATAAACTTGAAGAACCTGTCTCAGAGCTTAACTTTGTGAAGTGCATTCTGTCCCAAACATAAACCAGCTACGAACCGACCTGAGCTGTAGAGACTTATGAAAATAACGGTAATCCAGACCTGGATGTCGTATTTTCGGTTTTAAATTCCTTGTAGCCTAACAAGTATTGGCCTCACTTCCCCTTATCTTAGTTACTGACGGGCCATGCCATAGCTCAGGTGGTTATTCGCTGGCTTCCCAAAGCTACGGCCCTGATTCGAGCCCGGGTCAGGTCATGTGGGATTTTTGGTGGACAAAGTGGTATTGCGGCGGGTTTTTTTCTTCCAGAGTATTTCGGTTTCCCCTGCCAATTCTCATTCCACCGACTGCTCCACACTCATCATCTATAATCCGGGGCTGATACAATAGGCCAGTTAGTGGCCGACGTACCAAGTGGACTCAGTCTCACACCAACCCAATAAAATAAAAAAACTAAAACTAAACTAGTTATTGAAGGATTCGTAGCTAAGTTGTCCGAAAGAGGATTACTAACATTCACCAATGAAGAACAGAAAATATTAATCAGCAGAGCGTAGACGAGATTATAACTTGTACTTTTCGAATTGAATTTTAGAATTCAGAAATTGAGGTTCTCATAGCGGTAGCTATGAAGAGTTCTATCCTCTGGAAAATGATACACTGGAGTTAGTTGCAAGTCAACGGGTCTTTCAGAGGAACATGTCTCAATCTTCAGGACAGGAAAAAAAAAAANGCAGAGTTTAGTTTAGTTGCTGCTACATCAGTTTGCTTGGTTGGCCGTTGTCAAGGTCCTCATACTGATCAGGGTGCAGACGTACTGAACTGTGCAAATGTTACTAATTCTCCCGCGCTAATGTCTTCACGCTTCATAACATGAATTTCAAATAATAAGCAGTAACATATCATTTATCGCCATTGTCGAAATTAATTCTTCATGTCAGCATGTTATAATTTTAGGGTTTCTTATAAATTACGTAATAAAAATGCATCAGGATATCTTGAAGTACTTCAGACCCCACATGCAGTTATGGTAATTTAGAACCCACCTCAGAAGTTCGAATATTGGATTAGAATTGTTATTAATAAAAAAACCACAGAAAATAATAAATAAGCCTATAAGAAAGTTTATGTAAGAGTGATATAAATGCCAACAGACGCCGTTATTGCCCATTCCCATTGAATAAATTGAAATGCAAAGTTCTTGAAAAGTTTGGGGGGGTGGAAACCCATTTTTTGGAATAGTGCAGACCCACTTCGGGTTACCTGCAATATCCCATCTCTGTTAATTTCTTTTAGGATAGTCTTAAATTTTCATGAATTAGGCAGGTGGTCAGTTTCAAGCTCGAACCGAATTTACCTTAAAAGAAAACATACTTTTTACGGTATAGCTAAATAATTGCAGTTATGATTAATAGCCGAAAAGTATATAGAACTGCCAAAAACATTGGTAAATGTGATATTAACTCGTGACAATAATCACTTTTACTGATAATTATGAATAACTACCTGTTATTATCCATAATTATCAACGTGCGCTAGAAGAAAAATTAAATAACTACACCCAAGTCCCTATTTGTGCTGCTGAGAGAAGACAACACAAAGGTCAGAATTTTGCCGTATGCTGAAGGTGACATTGCTTGAAAATTAGGTATTGTCACTAGAAACGCAATGGAAATTGGAATGAACTTACTGACTGTTGTTGGGGACTCCAGGCTACAAAAAACTTAACAGTATATGAAACATTGTTGGATGTGACATTTATTTCATGAAGGAATGGTTTTGGAAGACCGAACGAAAATACGGTATACAGCAGCAATAGCAGCAGCAGGATTACAAACCTATGAGTTTTGAAAGATAGTACGGATTCGCAAACTAAAGAGAAATACAGACTACTACATTTACAAACGGAAGTTGGAAGGCCGCGCTATAGCTCAAGCGGTTAGTCGCTGGCTTTCCACTGCGGCGGCCCGGGTTCGATCCCGGGGGCTGGTCAAGTGGGATTTGTGGTGGACAAAGTGGCGCTGGGGTAGGTTTTCTCTGAGTACTTCGGTTTCCCCTGCCAATCTTCATTCCACCAAAATCTCCACCGTCATAATCACTCAGGGCAGGTACTACAGGCCAATCAGTGACCGCCGTTCCGAGTGGACCCAACTGGACTCCACCCCCCGCTATGCGAATTAAAAAAAACGGAAGTTGGTAGTTATGAATAATAACCGCTAATAATTTATAATCACCGGAAAAATAGTTATTCACGAGATTTATTACCTTTACCATTGTTTTTGGTAATTCCGTATAATCACCAGTCATTCATAATTACAGCTTTAGTCACATTCACCATAATATATTGTGACATGAGGGCTGAAACCAGAAGAGTGGAGCAAGAAAATGCGGCTGTTGCTTGGCAACGGCACGGTAAACACCTCTCCGTGGCAACGACTGCACACGTAACAATAGTCATAAATCCCGAGGGACTCTGAACCAAAAATCAATGCGCTGGTCAGCGCCAGCAGAAATTTAGCAATCAGTCAGGTATAGCCATAGACAGTGAGTGGTTAGTTGAGGACCAATTGGGAAACGGTGGGTAGCCGGCAACGATGTGAACACGGAAGTCGAGGAGTCTTCACTGCTGGGAGCCGTTTCCAGGCAACCATTAGTTAAGACAAACTGAGAAGACTTAGTTTGCTCCGTATTGAGAAGTGGGTGAATTAGCGATAGTGCAATAATCACTTGTAGTTAATAGTTAAGTCTCAAGTCACCAATTCGAACCCCGCGTCGTAGTCACTGTGTACGTGACAATTTCATAAGGAACCCGTCTCAACTGCAGATTCTAATCGTAAGACCATTAACAGTGATTAGATAAACAGCATGTAAGATTTGAGGCTTTCACGGCGGTGACTATGAAGAAAGCAGTCTTCTGGGATTTACACCACATATACACGGTGCCAAATCCCAGAAGACTGCTTTCTTCAGATAAACAGCATATTTCCTTTATAAATGTCAGTAAGTGACAAACCCCGTACTTTCGTTGCGTACGTCAAGAGGGAGAGAGTATCCCACTGAATATCTTAGAATTATCTGCAGCTCGTCTACCCAGATACGTTCAGAGATAAAGAGTGTACATCGGTACCGCTGTGCCAATCTGCTCTGTAGTCAGCGATAAGACGCGGATCACAAAAGCTTGCGAAATGTTGTGAAGAGGATAAAAACTCTAAACGCCTCTACCGAGAACCAAATTAATTGTAGTCGATGTAAATGCTACAAACTACAAATCACACATTTACTTTCAATCCGACATCTTGTTGATGGATTATCTTTGGCAAACAAAACCAGCCACAGGCCTAAGTAATAGGAAGGCTTTGCGTAATCAATCAAGATAGGTTTACCATTTTTTACCATTTGAGGTCTATTTGGCAATTACAAGTTTCTGTAACTGGGAAGAGACCATTACAAGCAAGGGTAGGTTAATTACGGTTCAGACAAAGCCTGCAGAAACTGAGGAACCATCAGGACCTTAATGCAGAAGCCTTCTTATTTCTACTCTTCGCTTATTAAGCCGAAAAACTATTGGACCGAAGAGAGATGAAGTGACACGAGATTGGAGAAAACTGCATAATGAAGAGCTTCATAACTTGTACTCTTCTCCAAATATAATTAGAATGATCAAGTCAAGGAAGATGAGGTGGGAAGGACATGTAGCACGAATGGGAAACAGGAGAAATGCATATAGGATATTGGTGGGAAAGCCGCAAGGGATAAGACCACTGGGAAGACAAGACGTAGGTGGGTGGACAATATTAAAGTGGATCTCAGAGAAACAGAATGGGATCGGATGGATTGGATTGATCTGGCTCGGGATAGACCGCTGGAGGGCTTTGTGAACACGGTAATGAACCTTCGGGTTCCATAAAATGCTGAGAAGTTCGCGAGTAGCTGCACAATTGGCAGCATCTCAAGAACGGCTAAGCTCCATTAGTGAGCGAATGAGTGAGTACTGACTGAAACACTTCATGGAAGGTGTTTTCTTACAAGACCTAGGAGTACAAGGAGTACAAGTTATTTAATGAAGTGAACCTACATAGCCGTAGGGTCCAGTAACTTGAAGGATTTATACGGATGTGCTCGTGACCTAATTAAAGGTACTATCCCAGCGTTCTTCCAAAGAGATTTAGGAATATGCACTACAAAATCCAACAAAACATTTGATATTATAGGAAAATTTATACCTTAGCAAGTTAGTCAGATTCAGCTACAAAATTTTACTCGATATTCCTCTGTTTTGAAACGTGAGCCTGTATAGTAGGCACACTGACGGAGATTCAAACCGAGTACCTTCTTGAATACCAGTCGGGAGTGTGATGACAAGCTGTAAAAGCATGCCCGTTTCTTGACGTGCATACTTTATTTATTACTGACAGAAGTGTAGTGGTCCAGTTGTGCCGTACTGTTACCAGTTACTGCTTCTCGTAAACACTATTAGAACATGTATGTTTACTAACTGCGTGCCATCAACTGGTAAACTATAGTAACTACATAAATTCCACTGCATCTGAAATCCTNGTTATCCCGACAGCCAATTCCCACCATTTACTGCTTCTCGTAAACACAATTAGAACATGTATGTTTTACTAACTGCGTGCCATCAATTGGTAAACTATAGTAACTACATAAATTCCACTGCATCTGAAATCCTACATTCATACGTCTTAGGAGGCAGGACATCAACATCAGGCAAACTCGTGCTCGTGCTCGTACAAGATTTGGAGGAAGTTAGACATTTAGAAAANGTCAACGTCGGGCGAACAGAACAGAAAGGAATGCTCGTGCTCGTACAAGATTTGGAGGAAGTTAGACATTTAGAAAAAAGGAGAAAAGTCATTCGTGTGCATACGCACATTTCATGAAAGTCAGTAATAGACCCACAGAGGCCGTGCCATAGCTCAGGTGGTTAGTCGATGACTTCTCACGGCGTCGGCCCGGGTTCGAACCCGGTCAGGTCATGTGGGATTTGTGGTGGACAAAGTGGCATTGGGGCAGTTTACTCCGAGTACTTCGGTTTCCCCTGCTTATTGTCATTTCATACACTGTTCCGCACTCATAATCATCTATCACCCTAGGATGGTAGAATAGGCCAGTCAGAAGTGGCCGACGTAGCAAGTGAACTCAGTCTCACCACACCCTAAGAAACTAAAAAACTTATTTCAAGTGAGCTACAAACTAACTATTAAAAATACACACAGTTGAGATGCAAGAGCTATAGCATACTCGCATAATTGCTTATATTGTATCGATAATTTACACAGGAGTATAGACTAATGTAATATTTCTATACTGTAACATGACGCCTGAAAGCCGCAATAATGGAGGAAGAGCCAGACGTCCATTGATAGACAACGGTTCGTTAATTATGTTTCAACAGCAACGAATTCGATGGAGGAAGCGATGCACTGAATAGAGAGACGCCGATTCCTAGATAATGCATACAAGAACGTTTCCGTTCACACGGCAACCTACCGGCCAGAACACAGTAACGGCTAAGAACGCGATAACTCTACTGCTGAAGGAGGTGATCTCTAGCTGCCTAGCGAAGATAACCGACCGACAGACAGTGAGACATTAAAGAGGGGAAACAGAAGGTAAGCAGAGTCCAGGAGACTACAGACCAAGAAGTCAGAAGTAAAGACTGCAGTTTATTGTTCGTAGTTAGGAAGTGTTATAGTAACAGTAAGTTTGTGTTACAACTAACTGTAGTTCCTCCTTGTGAATATCCAAGAAATCGATTCCTCTAATACGGATCGCATTAATTAATTGTCGCATTAGAAGAACACGTGAAAATATTTTACTTTTATAGTTCATGATGAACATGCCAAGGATACCTGTTTTTTTTCTCGGGAAATTAATCTAATTCTTGTGCTCCTTTCTTGAACAAAGAACATCCCTGAGATATGTCTGTTATTACTCGGTCGACACAATGATGATATAAACACGCGAGACGTTTGCATGTACTGCATGTTTCGGCCTACCGACACCAGACTCAGGCGCTGTTATGTCTAGCATATTAATTTGATTATTTTGTTCTTCTTCTATGGTAATCTGCAAGTTTTGTTGGATGGTGTTAAATTCTTGTAGAGTAAGGTTTATGTCTGTTTTTCTTTGCTTATTAGTAAATGATTGCCGGTTTTGTGCCCTAACAGTTATAAATCTTTTAATGTTAGCTACAGCAACACTCAAACGAAGAACTACAGCCATTACACAAGTCTCAATGCTTTATTACGCTACAAAAGGTGCCTTGGTTTTCTTTGTCAAATACAGCAGCTGACATTTTGGTTTGGTCTTTCGGGTGTTTCCGCGAAAGCATTACTTTTACAAGCAGCCCTTTGTTGGTGAGGCCCCTGTACACCAATTTCACTGTTTCCGGAATACAGACATCGTGGGCGAAGAGACCAGGGAAGGCCTAGGAAGAGATAAACGATCGATAGTGTGTTTACTTCCGAACTGGGAACGCAGTTCCAGTACACAAACCTCAAGAAGTGGAAGAAGCAATTCACGTCGGACACCGCAAGGAAGGGAGCAGCCGCTGAAATATTATATTACTTACTTACTTACTCATGGAGCTGAGTGCTTCTGGAGGAGCCGCCAATTCTGCAGCTACTCAAGACTTTCCCAGCATTTTATGGAACTCGAAAGTTCATTTCCGTGTTCACAAGAGCCCTCTACTGGGACCTATCCTGAGCCAGATCAATCTAATCCATACCACCCCATCCTATCTCTCTAAGATCCATTTTAATATCGTTCACCCACCTACGCCTTGGTCTTCCCTGTGGTCTCTTTCCTTCTGGCTTTCCCACCAATCTCCTATACGCATTCCCCGTCTCCCCCCATTCGTGCTACATGCCCTGCCCACTTCATCCTTCTTGACTTGATCATTCTAATTATACTTGGAGAAGAGTACAAGTTATGAAGCTCCTCTTTATGCAGTTTTCTCCAACCTCCTGTCACTTCATCTCTCTTCGGTCCANAGATTTCTCTGTATTTACTTCTAGACCAACCTCTTTACTTGCGTCAATTCAAGTTTGTGTTTTTCTTTATGGTATCTACATTATCACCCAGTAGATTCACATCTTAAATTAGATTATATAAAACAAAAGTTAGTGTATAAAACAAGAATAAAATTCTTCGAGTGATGCTTTACATCATCGAGTCAGTTGTTGGTTTTTGTGATTTTGTTGTGTTCCCAAGGGCAAATTGGAGTAGTCTATATTTTGTATATATAATAAACTGTTTTGGAGGCCCGTGATGTAGATGTAGTAATATTAACGTTAATTATTTAGTCGGTGCCTCATCTTAAAAAGTACTGTCCGTTCTGTATGGAATGTAAACAATGACTCGTTGTACTTTATGTGTGCGGTGTATTCTGTGGGTCTGTTTCGTACCAAATACTCAATATTCGTATGTAGTGAAATGAAAGTAGGAGAACGTCTTACTTAGTTGCCAGATGATCTGCTTGTACATCATACCTAGTGCATATTGTCATATGTATTAGTGACTATAGACGGGATTTTGATTTGTGAATAGATTTATTGACAACTTACAGGTCGTAATTACAAATAATTATTACACCATTAGTGATTTACACACTCCAAACCACTCCACACTAAGTCTTTTAAGTCTGCTTTCACTAGTCGTTGCTTGGTAACAGGTCTCAACAATAGCAATTCTTCTGCAGTGTTCTCACTAGACGTTTCCTATAACGAATCTTAGCAATGGAGATTATGTCGTTGTCCGCTGGTTAACACTCCACAGCTTAACACTCAACTTAACTACTGAACTGAACTCACAATTATTTGTAGACTGTTATATAAACTCAGGCAGGACTTCATGGAAATCACGTGTCACATGTCAGAATGCGTGTTCATTGACCCGTTACCTAGCACTGTACATGGCGAGGACTACATAGAAAATATTTCTTGTTGTCACGAGTCTTTATCTGCCCATTGCCTAGCACTGGGCATGGTGCGGACCACATAGAAAACACTTTTTCCAATACCTTTTCTACTGTTGCGTGCGCGTATTTCTGGCGTTTATTATATAAGGATCGCAACACACGTGTTACTTGCACTTCAATTACTGCAAACTACTGCTTCATAATTCCCGGTCTGTAGATACTTTTAACTAATTAAGAATTATGCGATGAAGACATATGGGGGCGTAGATTTATACATCCACGTATTCTTTATCGCACTAGTTCACGACCCGACCACTTTACTCCCCGGGAAAACAGCCACCGTTACCCATTGAACAAGAGGCTGGGTGAACCTCAGAACCGGTGTGGATAACGTGGAGAGACAAATCTTGCTCCTACCGGGATTCAAACTCCGACTCTTCGCCATCCAGTCTAGAGCCAGTAGCTATACCGACTACCTAGAGGCAGCTCATAGATTAATACTGTGGGTAGAAACAATTATAGAGCTATGGCGAAGTCTGTTAAGGTATCATTAATTCCGTCCTGCCAATGACCCGTACGTCTATGAAGTACATTAATAACGAAATTTTCTGTTCCTCGTAGCAACTAAACAAGAAATCCATACTTTACCCGAGCAAGTGTCTCATCAGACAGATCAGTGTCAGTTACGATTAGATTTCTTACTGTCATGTAGCAACCTGACAGTACACGAACTTTCTGAAAACATAAATTATTTCAAATATCTCCTGCGTAATTTGTAATTATGAATCTTCGTTGTGGGGTCATCATGAAGTCCCTCTGATTTCAACATCATATGAAAACACTTATATCAGCTTCTGTTACATATAGTTAGTAAAAAAATTACTTAAAACAAGGCCGTTCCACAGCTCAGGCGGTTAGTCGAAGGCTTCCCACCGCTGCGGTCCGGGTTCGAAAACAGGGCGGGTCATGTAGGATTTGTGGTTGTCAAAGTGGCACTGGGGCAGGAGTTCTTCTAGTACTTTGGTTTCCCCTGCCAATTCACATTCCACCAAGTGTTCCACAGTCATCCTCACCTGGTACAATAGGCCAAACAGAGGCCGCAATACCAAGTGGACTGTCTCACCCCACCCCAAGAAACTAAGAAAGAAAACTGAAGTTTTAAAACACAAAGCGAATAATGTTTGCACTTGCTAATAATAATTACATGTGCAAGTTGATAGTGCCGTCCGTAAACCACGGATGGTTTGGAACGCTGTCCTACTTCATTAAGCATACGCCCCCTAACATGCGGTGGTGGTTTCAGGGAGTGTTAATTTGCTTTGGAGTGAGAAGTAGGGGCCTAATTCTAATGACCGTACTTGTGACAGCGAGGGTCTCTAAACACTACGCGATGCTCACTCTTGTCTGCAATCCAGGCGCACGCGCTATTTCCTTCCGCCGCTGAGGGGAGGTTAGGGGTAGAATGAATTCCTTACCTTTCCCGCCTCCGCCTAGGAATATGATTGGTGAATCCGCGTCGTGCCGTCGTCCCCGCGTCGCCTAAAGCGTGTACAATGTTATAAAGCACGTTGCAGCGTGGTGGCCAGCAGCAGAAAACGGTCCGCCACCCCAAGTAGCGTTACTTCGCGACGCCGACGCTTCTTAAAACTACGACGTATTACTACTACTACTAGGTGCCCATCCTTCAACCAACGTTCCTCTTCAGAGGCGGCCCTTTACGCTCCAGGGAATTCTGTCTCGTATTGTGGGTTCCTGATTCCCAGCTTCAAACACAGGTAGGGACAAGGAATTTCAGAGGTTACTGTTATTTTATTTTATGAGAAGGTATCAACTGCCGTGGCCTGCAAGGATCACTTATTATTACCACGAGACTGAAATGAAGGAGGACGTAGGACGAAGACAGAAATACGAAATACATACAGAATTTTACTGGGGAAAACTCATGGAATTCGGTCAGTTGAAGACATAATGAGATGTGTATAGCATAAAGATGGATCTTAGGAAAATTTGTTATGCCGACTGGGGATGAGCTAAAGTAGTGGGATGTTGTATATTAGTTCTATTACGTACAATTAGTATTAGATGTCGGGGACTGTCTTGAAAACAAATCGTAAGAGACAAGTAAAAGACAGTGTTGTATGTGATAATGAATACGCATAAACCTGAACGTAAGGTAGTTCCGAATATAAACTGACGGCATATATTTTTCCAATGAGAAAAATATTAATTATTTTTGACGAAACTGAATATGTCACTTATTAAGGAAAATTAAGAGTAAAAACTATATAATTAATTATACATTAAAAATGTAATAATATAAATATTATTCTAAGTATTTCAACAGATATCATTAGAATTACTAATTAGGACTCCTCATAATCATCAACTTCATAGTTATTCTCAAGGAACCGAAAATAAGACAACTCCTTTCAACTTTACTTTGCGGCTAATCAGGTGAAGGTGGATGGCAACACGTCATAAGAAATTGCATTATTTACCAATCTCAACTCATGTTTCCAAAGAAGTCATATATTGAGTGTTTCAATGCTTGTAGACTGGAAATGTATTATGGACAGGGTAAATCTGAAATTACTCGTACGAAAACATTTATGCGTGGAAATCTCTTCAAATTCGATTTCTACGAAGACAAAAAAAAAGGCAGAAGAATATATATCGGAGAATATCTCAAGAAGGGAGTTTCTGAGGAGGGAAGACGGGGTGAATAGGTTCAAAGTACGGTCAAGTGGAGAGATTTCGGTGTTGGAATTCGTGTTACAGCGTTGAAGATAATAGATCGAGAGAACTAGTGATATAAAATGACTGGTCCGCTAAAAGTTATGTGAAAAATTTTGCCGTGGCCTGCTTGAATATTCCGTTATTCATCTGCAGGTTCCAAAAACTAAGAAGAACCGGTATTCGAAACAGATAACTCTCAGATATGAATCACTTAACTGTTGAATTAACCTGTTACATGCATTTGTTCGAAGTCATTCCGCTAGTGATCGAATGCCTGCTAACAGGCCTCAAAAAAAAAGTCGACAGATGTAGGATTTCAATGTTAACACGTTCCATATTATAGACATGTATCACCTTCATAGTAGCCTGTTCTGCCATAAATAAAATCTCTTCCTACATACGTAAAGGACTGCTGATATAAATTCATCAATAATTTATTGGCAATCCCCTATATAAGAATATAGCTCCAGTGTGTAAGTGTTACACAGTGTAAGTCAAGTGTATTCTAACATCTATCGATGTTTTAAAAATTGCGTGTCTAGAGCTACTACTTACGAAGGAAAAACATGCATACTGCTTTTTTTTTTTGCTGCTTCTAACATCTTGGATATTAACGTCGAAAACATATGGGGAAGTGGAGGTATAGCTGCACCATCCTTGACCTCAGCACTAGACGGAGGTAGGTGATTTGATTCATGCCCTCGCCGCATTACCCCCAGCGTAAGAGCCAAATACACCCACTGGATAGGAGGCAAATAATAAAAATGCAATATTTCAGACCAGTGATTAAGACTAATGTTTTCATTTTTTTGTATGAAGAGGGAAGCAGAATACATTCCAGAATATTGCGCGTTTAGTATGAAATCTGTACCATGAATGATGCCCAAGATATTGAAACTATCTCTGATGCATCATAGAGAGAAATATTCTCAAGTGATTTTATTTTTACGAAATAGGAACCCTTCCAAATTACGCTAATCTTATTGTTTCATTCAAATTAACATCTGAATCTAGTTCAGGTTATGTAGATTATATATGTCTTCTGGACTCTAATAATTATTTGATGCACATTTTGTTTAGGGAAATATAACAAGCATGGTATTTTCTAAAGGGTTCTGACGATAGTGTATGACACACAGAATTACTGGGTTTTTGGACTTTTTCCATCATCCGGAATTCTAGGTAATAGAGGACACGAAGTTTCGGAAACTGGATCTGTTTCCGTGTTCAGGTGAGAAAGGAAGACACCTACTCAGTTGGGCCCCTTAGAAAGAAATTGACATTAGCTCTTTCTAAGGGGCCCAACTGAAACATGGTATTTGCGTCCACTCACGAATTTTGGTGCTAATAAAACCAACCCGAAGAGAATTTAATTCTTAAGATAACGTTTACTGATGTTCTCCGCTGAAAATTTTAATAAAAATCCATAAAAATATCTTTAATCTGATAATTATTAATACATGAACCGATGGAATGACATAACCTCTATATTAGACCTTTCGTTCTTTTAATTTACGACTTCGTTATAGCATGAACGCTAAAGAAGTTTCTGCAATCTGACTCAATCCATCTCCACGAAACACAAACAGCAATTTACACGTCCTACTCCAGTGTTTCTGAATGCAATAGACACGCATGTGTGCGCCTGAACCTGCAGTGTGCACTCGCAAGTAGCAGACGAAAGCAATACTACACGCACCACTAGGTAGACGCACCGGACCATCGCTCTGATATCTTCCAAACATAAAATTAAAAGAGCGACAAGATCCGTTACCAACTTTATAACTTACGACAATAAAAAAAATATTTTATATTGAATATTGTCCCATAAAACATAGTATAAATTTTGTCAGCATACAGCTAGCGGTCGACGCTAGTTACTGGATCTCCTTAAACTGGCCTTTTTAAAAAAAATAATCATTACTGTTCATCAGATACTGGCCTGCCATACCCATACTTAGTTAAGGGATAATTTTATTGTTTGACTCTGCAACCCCGGCCGCATAATTAGAGAAAAATAAATATTTCTTAATAGCGTTTTTTACGAATTTCATGAATAAGCACCGCGATAGCGCAGTCAGTGTAGCGACTTGCTACGGGTTGGACGATCGAGGGTTTGGGTAGGGTCAAGTATTTTCTCTTCTTTACAGCGTCCAAACCGTCTTTGGGGTCCACCCAACCTCCTAGCCAATGGGTACCGGGGGCTCTTTCACCGGCGCTAAAGCTGCAGGGACGTGGTGCTTAATTAGATAAGCACAGGGACAAATTTACCACCATGTGATGGTTGCAAGTTTCATTTATTATATAATGACGTGACTGTTTGTCACTTCCAATAGCAAACATGGAATACGTCCCCAAGTCCATAGACAATAATTATATATTTTTAAACAAACGTGTATGGTACAGAAAATTATAAGACAGGCACTCCCCTTATCGCCAGTCCCTTATGTCGCTGTCTCAGGGTCGGGCCACAAGGAACAGCAGCTTGGTTCAAGTGTCTGTTCCTTATCTCACTGTGATACATCCCTGAAAGACGATTCCTGTTCGCAAGGAATTCATGTTACAAGTGGCTCGAATGGATGAAATAAGAATACCATACCATAAACTTTTAATACAAATATTCTTGGAAAGCGTATATTTATAAGACGGAGAAGAAGATGGGCCGTGCTTTTACAGAGTCTGCTATGTCCCAAATACTTATAAGGTTGAAAAGTTTAGATGACTTAGAAATCTGTAGGATTCATGACGTTATGATGCGTTTATTCTTAATCGGTTTCTTTGCTTGTCTAATATTCTTAGTCTCAACACATAACAGTAATTCATATATAAAATTATATTTCGATTCTTTTCTTTCCAGATTCTCTTGGACTTTCTAAAACGACATGTTTTAAGACAAAGTTACAGGTGTAGTAAGACTGCAAATGCTTCATAGAGCAGAGCCAGTTTTGCTGTTACTAAGCGAAGGTGTAACAGATCCCTTCTGTGTCGGAAATCTTCGACCGTTCTATTTATTTCCACATCAATAATACTTTTATTCTTCAAGTATATCGTCGATTTTACATTCAGCATATTTTTTCGGCTGCCCCACACAGTAAATAGTAAATTAAAATCTTCCTTCTATGTGTGTGTCTACGAGCCGGGATAGCGACGGGCTAGAGACTGGACGGCCGGAGTTTGATTCTCGGCAGAGGCAAGAGATTTGTTCTTCTCCACAACGTCTAGACTGGCTCTGGTGCCCACCCAGCCTCCTATCCAGCGTCCGAGGTGTGAAGTTCACCGCTCACCTCCACCTAATGCTGTGGTCAAGTACAGTGGAGCTATACCTCCACTCACCTATGCGTCTTCATGGCCTGGTAAAAGGTAAAGCTATCCCTGTAACAGGCCATGGAGGCCCATAGGGTTGTGAAACGTTAAGGGCCCCACATTATCTAGACAATCGGTTCACAAATAGTGGTGAGGTCGTCAGCCTTATGCCTCGGCCGCCTTTTACCCCCCCCCCGGAAGATTCCTGGTACTGAGTCAACCCCAGGGTCATAGTGGGGCTAGAAGAATTAGGCTGAGTGAAAGTCCACTTCATCGGTACTCGAACCCGCGACCTTCCGGTTTGTAGCATAGTGCCTCAGCCAACTACTGAAGTGCCTGAAGGAACTACGCTACCGCGTGCCTCCGAGTCCTAACAGGAGCTGAAATCATTCTACTCTCCACGCCATTCAGACCGGTTCTGAGGCCAGGCCCACCCAACCTCCTATCCAATGGGTATCGCGGGCTATTTCCCCGGGGTAAAGCGACCGGGGAGTGATTCCGATCAATCACGTCCAACAGAAAACACATCGCTGCTTAGCAATGGATATTATGTATTGTTGTCAGCCGTGTCCACCCTTGCACTGCCTAGCAACTGACGCCCTACTGTTGCGTATTCGTTGCTGTAGTATGTGTTTACTGGTCTCTTACCTAACACCGGACGCCCTTCTATTGCTGGATGCTCCTCGGTTGGAACAAATTTACGTATTCGTCTCCTAGAATCGGCCCAATCTGTCACAATATCATAAAGATGTGTAGGTGACGGAGGTGCAACTTCACATGTCCTTATTCTCGGTAGATATATATAAGTAGTGAGCTTCAAGCTCCGGCAACTTTATCCTCGTGAAAAGCGCTCCGATAATCTGCAAGATTCCTGATGTAGCTCAGAGCAGGTCTTGACGCGTTGACGAAGAAGAACATTTCAGCGTCTGTCGGGAATCGCACCCCAGTCTAATGACTATGCTGTCAGACATACCTCGGCTCGGTAAACAAGAGGTCCTGCTTTTCTTAATAACACCTGAACTTTGTATATTACTTGCAATTGCATCTTAATTGATGCCCAACCATAACAAAAGTTCATTGGAATGTTCCAAGGTCCATAAATGCAAGGCTGGGTTACATGTCTAAGGCACTTGCGTAGTAACACACTAATTCCAAATTTATAGTCTACGTAATGGGACGGGCTGGTCCCACATGCCTCGTAGCGACACGCTGTAGATAAGCCAGACGGCCCTTAGGATGCGTGTTATGTGACTACTACCATGCCACTAATTATAGTACTGGAGCTAATGTGAATTCTGTAAAATAGTTAAACTATGATATATAAAATACAACATGATAGAATAGAATTTAACGAGAATTTTATGCCAGTTTAAAATTTCGTTCAACACAGATTGAAAGCGTCATTAAATAACTTTACTGTTGCACGGATATCTTCATTACGGCCAAACAAATGGATGTAATAATAAAAAGAGAACATTTAGATTTGCATCTCCGCAGACTGCGATTAAATCAGTTTTGACAGTCGACTGTTTTGGAGGAGTGGACACCGTGCGTAAATCACACGCAGCGGTCTTCACAACACATCTCACTCTATTCTTTTTTATCTGGCCTCCTGCTTCTTTACTTGTCCTCGCTTTGTAATTTTCTTTCTTCTTGCTCCCACTTTGGAGAACAGGGATGATTTCTCAGATTCTTGATTAGTTTACAGACGGTAGGACTCCTTGGACGGGTGATAAGCTCGTCGCAAGGCCTCTACCTAAACACAGGGCCGGCTCGGCCACCGTGACCGGCAATATATAAGAATTCAGTTCGTACCTCACAGGAAACAGATCCAAACCCAAGATCCCGGCTTCCGAGCGAGCGAAGATAGGACATGCCTTAGACCGCTCGGCTACCGTGACCGGCTCGCTTTGTAATTAGCCTTTGGGATTTCATACACGTATTTTGACGCAAATAAATAACTGAACTGAACAGAATCGAATTGTTTAATAATGCTATCTCAGTTATAAAGTTTTTATAGAACCTAAAGCAAGGATGGATGCAATGAATTAGGAATTGTGTGGCAAGAAAGAGTAGAGGCCAAAATGCGCTTGTACAATCTGAGGTAATCTCCGAGAATCCCGATCAGGACAGAGTGTCTCCGACAGAAGGCCTGAACTCAGGAATGGAAAACATTCAACTGCAGGACTTCGGTTGAGAGATGAGAAGCGTAAAGATGTTGACTTTGACGTCTGCAAGGAAGAGCAATTTTGTGTCGATGTAGGAGTAATGCATAGTGTGGGGGGGGGGGGAGTCCAGGTGGGTCCACTCGGCACGTCGGCCACTGATTGACCTATTGTACCTGCCCCGGGTTATTATGATGATGGAGAATTTGTTGGAATGAAGATTGGCAGGGGAAACCGAAGTACTCAGAGAAAACCTACCCCAGCGCCACTTTGTCCACCACAAATCCCACTTGACCAGACCCGGGTTTGAACCTGGGCCGCCGCGGTGGGAAGCCAGCGACTAACCGCTTGAGCTATGGCGCGGCCAAAACAGGACCTTACACACACATATTGTAGGAGTACAGGATATAACGGCGGACTTTTGTGAACATGTTATTGAGTATTTCACTACATCAAAGCGAAATTATGTCTTGACTGCCACGACACGTATCGAAACTAAGGACAGTAGCGTAGCGGTAATACTCTAAACTTGTAATCTGGACGCTCCTGGTTCGAATCTTGTAAATAAACTGGTTATCCTCAGTGAGTTGCATCACAATTTTCCTCAGTCTCTTCATGCTAATGGTAGCATGGTATATTCAAATGAGTCAAAGTACCTCCCTTCCTATCCCTACCAGTTCACTATCAATTATTTTTTTCCTTGGCACTACAGCCCCAGTGGGCCTAGGCCTACCTCCATGAACTTCTCTGTTCACTTCGGTTTTTCTAGATCTTACACATTCAGTAGAATTCCTTGGGCGGGTGATCAGCTCGTCGCAAGGCCTCTACCTGTACACAAACACAGAAAAACGCACACACACATACATACAAACTAAACATCCATGCCGTGAGTGGGATTCGAACCCACGATCCTGGTTTCCAAGCGAGCGAAGACAGTACATGCCTCAGACCGCTCGGCTACCGTGAACGGCATCATTAATTATTAGCGCAATGTAATCTATGGAGCTTGAAACAGCGTCGTGAAACAACATAGGAATCGTCGGACGATCAGTGTACCCTGTCACAGAATTAGATGGGAGATTTGGTATGAGGTGTCACAGTGATATGGCAGGACTAATGTCCTGTACAGCAGCTGGCAACGCTGGTGAACTGGAGCGTGTTGTATCCCGCGATTATATGTTTCAGCAGCATGAGCCAAATAATTGTATAATTAAATTTGTTATAGTTTCAGCACACCTAAATATTCTGCTGACACAATATTTTTTTTCATGAGCAGAACAGAAATTTGGTCAGATATTTCAGTAAGGTTGTTGCTGCAGGAAGCATGCTGATAAGGCCAATCTCTTTTCCTTGCTGCTTGCCCGGATCACTCTTTGACGATGAAGAGGGAGGCAGGACGTTCCTCCGATACTTCGGTAAATTTCTGCTAGACTATACGGCATCACATTCCAGAATGCAATACTCTTCCTAGTCACAGTTGTGAGAACTTTAAATCAAATATCAGCAAATTATGCTACTGCATGGTTGGGCATTCATCCATGTTACCCCTTACCCCACAGGATCGATTCAAGGAATAACATGTTCGAGTCACTCAGAATCGTCCGTTAATCTTTTTAAAATTCGGTACGTGTATTGGGTGCCACATATATGAAGGTCCTGCAAGTTCTGCTCTAGATATGCGCTGTATAAATCAACCTGCGACTGTGGTCAGAATACCAAGTCTTATAGCCCCATTAGTCAGAATTCACACCCTCAGTGCAAGACAGCAACATTCGATTTAAAGATGGATTGACAAAAGATTTCTCCAAATGGCGCATTTGTGGTTTTGCATATTGATCTGATTCAGAGAAAATTGAAATCTTAGTGTGAGTTCTGCAAACGGTCTGGTATTTGGGTCGCCTACTACGTAAAGAAAAAACATCGTGATGATACAGCGTCAGAGATTCATTAGGCCATCAATAATTTTTTTTTCCTTTGGCGCTACAGCTCCATTTTGGCCTTGGTCCACCTCCATGAAACTCTTCGTTTCACTTCGGTTTACTAGTTCTTAGACATTAGGTATGACTCCTTGGGCGGGTGATCAGCTCGCCGCAAGGCAAACATAAACACAGAAAAATGCGCGCGCGTATACGCACACACATATTAAAAATCTATGCCCTGAGAGGGATTCGAACTCACGATCCCGACTTCCGAGCGAGCGAAGACAGTACATGCCTTAGACCGCTCGGCTACCGTGATCGGCGTCAATAACTTATAGTCCTTAAATAATGTTACATTCGTCTGTTAACTATACATTAGAAAGTAAATCAGAACCAGGTTACATTCGAATCGCAGTATGCTCCATTTGGTTTCTTATTACACATAATTTCCATTTAGACAACGGACGTTTCAATTTTAGGTAATGAATGTATAAAAGCATTGGCAAGAATAATGCACACATTAGCTCCGTACACCGATATCTCCCGAGACATTCATGTCCTTCCCGATTATTCTGGTGAACTCTAGTGAATGTTTCCATTTACTGCAGCTACAAAATGTATTATTGCAGAGGTAATCGAACTGCTGCCGGTCGCGGTAGCGGAGCAGTCTATGTACTGTCTTCGCTCGCCCGGAAGCTCCCACACAAGACATGAATGTTTGGTGTGTGTATGCGTTTATTGTGTTTGTGTTGACCTGTGTACAGGTAGAGGCCTTGCGACAAACTGATCACCCGTCCAAGGAGTCCTACCGTCTGTAAAAATGAACATGAAACTGAGAAATCAATCCTATTCTCCAAAGTGGGAGCGAGGAGGAAGAAAAGAAAATTGAACTGTTGATATCACAGAACATGGAGTTTGAACCACCATTTATCAAAATGTTTGAAACTACTTGCGCCCGTTTGATTCTAATTTGTTATGTTACGAATCTCTCAGCATCTCAGACTGAACTGCCTCGAATGGCAGAATGACTAGTGAATAATAAACTGGAAAGGAAAAAGGAGGTGCTCGTGGCCTGATTCAAGTACTGCCATCCCTTTACACTGAGAGACTGGAAAGAACGACAGAAAGGCTCGGTATGAGTAGCCAGTGCCCTCCCCGAAATTCGAAAAGAGAAACGATAGCGATACCGCTTGGTTGTAGATCGTATTAAAACCTGTGTGCAGCCTGTACTAATTTCTTGTTCAATTTGTGCATACAACCTGGAACCCTCGTGGCCTCTGCGGCCAAAGGACATGTACCACTACAGTTACGTGTAATGTCCTGCCATTTGCTTGTTTCACGAACGAAAATCAGGCGCAAGTTCCACCCATCCATTCGGACACACTGGAAGTCAGAGAGGGCAGTACACGAAAGAGTAGCAGTTTTTCTAACAAGCACAGTCAAAGGAAAATGTATATGAAATGTTACCCTCACAGTTTTTAGTAATTGTACAGTTTCGGAGGTTCAGTACTTGTCTTTTGGTTTATGAGGAGCGAATTTTAATATTACGGCTCAGCTTCAGGGTTCATGGTGGCAGTAAGTTCCTAGGAAGCCTCCGGTAGATGGGGAAGTATCAGGTACCACTGCCAGTAGAGGGGCCGAACTCGCTGACTGAACGGGACTCATAGCGAGCACCAGTACCGGAAGGGTATGGCGACTGGTAGAATATCAAAGGGGGACGTACAATAGATCAACAATTGGTCGCGGTGCATGGGGAAACCCACCCCCTCCAATAATGAATGAATGAATGAATGAATGAAGTTCCTAGGAAACGTTGGTGATTATCTAAGAAGTACAAGACGTCCTAGAAGCAATCAATCTTAATTTTAGCCCAAAAACATCCTCGAAAATCAGATAGCTTTAAATTTATTAATATGAAAGGAAATGCTTCATGCGCTGAAGTTACGTTGTGACTGCTGTTTTGAAGTAAAGCATGTTCTATTTGTATGTCTGGGTCCAGTTGTGATACTGTAAACAAACGGTTTGAGACAATAAGTATAACGGATAATTAAATATAAATAAAAAAAATAATAAACCGGGAGAAATAAGTTTCCTTATTTTGAAAAAACGAGGCTTAAGGTGCCATCTCTCTGTCTGTGTGTCTATAAGTGTATCTTCCTTAATAACTTTGAATGCCTGAACCGATTTTTACGAAACTTGGTATGTATACCACTGCACCTGAAGCAAACTCAATGGCGTACTTCATAAATCCCTCCAATCAGTAATACCAACATTAGAGCCTCTCAAATTGCTGAGTAGCCTAAAGGAGGTCGGAATGTAACATGACGCCAGAGCGCTGGAATAGTGGAGCCAGAAGTCGAGCAACAGCTCGATAAACACGTTCCCGCGGCAACAAATACACATGCGACAATAAAAAACTGTTGGATGAGGTGTTTTCTATGCGTTCCTTACCGAGGACAACTCTCAATTTGTAGTGAAAATAAAGTAGGCGATTCGTCCTTCCCAGAACTTCCTCAGCTACGACCATCCGTGGAGGAAGAATAAATGTATATCAATATGTATCACCGGTAATAAGACGGACCGACATCAGTAAAAGAGGCATAAGTTTTCGAAAGGCCGAAGTTGAGTTAGTAGGTCACCTGGAGATGACATGTAGTTTCGTATTTCTGACACAGCCACTTATTCTGATCCTACTGATGACGACACAAGATGTGAAACAACGGCATATGGATCGTTCAGATCAGGCTGACGTCACTTTTCCTGTCCTGCGAGAAAACATTTCACAAAAGACAGTTACTTACGAGAAATAAGGAACAGAGGAAGTAGAACGTTGTTGGTTAATTTGCTCTATGAAAGCAAATGCACTATTCTGCTAGTGCTGTAAGCTTTTCAGGTTATCTCAGTATTAGCTACATATGAATTGAGCATCATTTACATAGCGCATTACGAAACACTGGAATCTCATTTCGGTCCGTATGGATTGCGTGACGAAGTGAAGAGCGATAGTATATGGTCCAACATAATGTTTTCGATAGGTATACTCTAATACAGGCATGACCAACCATGCAAAAGCATGGAAATTCACTTGTAATATAATATAATCATATTATATTATATTATATATTATATTATATAATATATTATATTATATATTAGAATAATATAATATTATATTACATCATATTATATAATCAGATTTTGAAGGGAAAATACCTATTAGTCATCCCTATTTTTCTGTTATTAACGAACAAGATAAGTCTGTACTTTCAATGTATGTTACTTTTACAACAAACATCATGTGTCCTGTTATTTTTACCAATATTTTTGTTTAAAGTGAGGTACGAGGATAGGCAGGGGCGGTATTCACTGGCAGTTTTGACACTAAAATGTCGATCACAACCTGTTTGAAGTTGGACATGCCTGCTCTAATAGAAATTCACATAGCTACGTGGAACACTGCATTTCTCTGTAATGTTGACAGTTTTTATAATAAAATCGATGGCAACTTTCTAGGACAAATTGAAATGATGGAAAATTTTGATCCGGCACTCAAGAAGCATGTAAGACGTTTCATTATTAACGAAAACTGTCTTAATTGTTTCATATCAACGAGTTAAAAAGATCTGATTCAGAATTTGTCTGCAGAAGTTGAAGGGTCACTTGCGCAAGAAGTACACAAGACGGAATGCTTCCTATAATATTGAATTGTATGCCAGAGATTGGTCGCCAACAGCATTCTAAGCATAAATGAAGCACAAGTAAAGTCAGACGAAAAAGTTCAGTATTTTCTTTCTGCAGACAGCGCTACACGCAGCAGCGATTTCGGAAACTCTAAGGAATGAGGGACGAGTAGAGTGGGCGCAAAGCAGACTGCTAAGAATAAACAGCAGAGCACTTTCTGTACCGGTGAAATGCCATTACCAGCTGGAGTCTTAGTTACCATACCCAATTTTTCTGCGCCCTTTACATTTTAGTTAAACTCTTTACTCTCTAAATGTTACACACATTTACGCGAGTTAAAATGAACTTTCTTTTAAAAGCAGTGAATGTTACGAAGGGACGTGGGATGTTAGGTTATGGTGACATGCGAGAGAGAAAAACAAAGTGATAAAAAAATTTCCGTGATTTTAGTCAGCAAGCGAACTATACCGACCGAGCGACCGCCGCTTGTCGGCAAAGTTACTGTCAACCTCAGCAGATAGAGGGTGTCGCGTGGTCAGAGTAACGAATCCCCACGGCCGTTAATCTCGGTTTTCTAGACCGGAGCCGCTATTTCATTGAAATAGTTCCTCAATTATCCTCACGAGGCTGAGTGGACCCCGTTGCAGACCTACTACTTCTCAGAAAAAAATCTGGTATCGCCGGGAATCGAACCCGTATCTCTGGAGCTGTAGCCAGGAACGCTGACCACTAGACCAGAGAAGTGGTTAAGACAAAGTGATAACGGGAGGAAAATAAGGAAGAGAGGACAGGCAGCCGTAATTTAGCTTAACATATGACATAAGTGGCCCTTAAATGAATTTATAGAGGGGTCAAAAAATACTACTAATAATAATTCAAATAACACAAATCTAAGTTGTTATTGAGAATTTGGAAATGTAAAGCAAAAATATTTATAAAGAATAATAAGAATTTAATTAAATTCTTTTTTATTTACGTGCAAACTTAACAGCTCAGAGGTCAATTACAAAGTTAGCATGAATACGTAGAAGGACACAAAAATAACTAACAAACAAAATACAAAATAAGGCGTTCTATATAACAGCAAAAAAATTAATAATAAATCTATGAAAAATTAAAGTCATTATTAATAAAAGAGAAAAGTAAGATAAGTACATTTCCAGTGGTTATGCCATTATATGGTGAGAAAGGACTATACGAGTACATACACATGTAGAAGTTAGTAATAATAACTCAATTAATCCTTCCGTAGTTGCGTGCTAACTCAACATCCAAATAATGATAATGTTTGGCTATTGCTGTATGTCTATAATACATAGAAGGAAGTTTCTGCTAGTGTCCCTACGCTTCCAGCAACTAGCCTTTATTACAGACCCAGCGGTGTCTGGTTCGATTCCCAGACAATCATTCAGTCTTTAACTTAGTTTCTTACTGCGTTATTCAGGAACAGAGCAAACAATACTTTAATGACGTCATGACCGCATCTTCTCCCCGGCCTTTCTCGCTCTGAGCTTTTCTAATTCCAAACTGTTTAACCTCGTTAGTTGAGAGAACATCATTTAATAACCTATGGGCCCATCAGTTATCAGTTGTGCTGCATAGCATTTGGTTCAATACATTCGGTTTATGGCTCTCATGAATTGAAATGTTACCCGCCCTGCGACACCGTGATTGATTCATTTTCTGACACATTGACTGCCGTATTGTGTTTTCCTAACCGTGTTCCCATAAAAATGTGCTTGCTGTCATATATTTAAATTTATATAGTTCGTAATAGAGAGCACACAGACAATGCCCAGGTCTACATAACGTGACCCATAGATCTATGGTTATATAGCCTACTGTTAGTCCTTGGCGGCTTTTTTCAGTTTCCTGATCGTTCACGAAGTCACTGGGACTCCTTGGACGGGGGATCAGCCCATCGCAAGGCCGCTGCCTACACACAGAACAACACAAACACAGAATTAACACACGCAGACATCCATGTCTGAAGTAGGATTCGAACCCACTATCCCAGTGCTTGAGCGGGCGAAGACAGTTCATGCTTTAGACCGCGTGACCACTGTTTCTGACACAAAGATCCCTACAGGTTTTGAAATTACTACATTTTTATAATTTTTATTTTCATTTTCACGCAGTATTCGATTTTTATCACGGAAGTGTATATAGCTCAGCAGCGGGAGAAATGTTTTCTTTTCTTAAGGCAACTACTCTCGCGTTATGGTGATATAAGTTGGCGCGCGTGACTGGACCGATTTCCATTCGAGATTTAGTATCGCGGGGTTGCCTAACGGAACGGGTATTCGCCAACAAGCCAGGAAGCAGTTACGAGTTAAAAGAAGATGTGAGGAACAAAACAAAACAATCAGTACCAGAAACTTTGACGAGATTTACGTAGTCTCATCACCAGAGATACACTTTAAGGAAATAATGATGGTGGACATTTTAAACTGTAATGTTTTAAAATGATATGAATATAAAATTTGAAAGACACAGAACACTGATTGATATTCACAGTTTTTTCCCATTAAGTATTTAAAAATTTACAACAAAATTAAACCCATAGGGACTTTTGGGCCACTCTGCATAAATTCAGGGTCATCTGTTATGAGGTAATTGATTTGATTTAGGAACTAGAATATATTAATCAGTATGCGTATGTGTCTTAGTGATGTCCTTGCCTAATGAACTGAGGTGAAATCCAAAGAGTTCTGTTTCTCTGTTCGCCTCTATACTGTAGCGACGAATCAAATTTCGATACAGGTTATATGCTAAATGCAGCTACCAGAATCTGCTTTTGCCTTGTCAGTCTAATATTCTTTAATCAGATTAAAAATCGCCCTCCACTCAAAATTCATGGCAGTAAACACTGTAATGACCGGTCACCGTAGCCGAGAGGTCTAAGGCATGCACTGTCTTCGCTCGCTAGGAAGCCGGGATCGTGGGTTCGAATCCCACTCAGGACATGGATGTTTATTGTTTGTGTGTGTGTCACGCGCGCGCACGATTTTCTGTGTTTGTGTTTGCCTTGCGACGAGGTGCTCACCCGTCCAAGGAGTCCTACCGTATGTCTAAGATCTAGGAGACCGAGTGCAACGGAGAGTTTCATTGAGGTAGGCCAAGGTCAAAATTGGGGCTGTAGCATCAAAGGAAAGAAAAAAGAAAATAAAAGAAACACTGTAATGAACATAATTAATTAAGGCCTGTCAATATTAACTGAAATATCATGCAGCATGTAAAATTTGACCTATATTAAAAAGGATATATACATAGTCCCAACTAATCACTTACATGGGGCAGAGTCCTTTTTGAGAAGCTGACATTATTTCAGTTAGACAACAATTTCCGATTGGTTACAAACTAATTCAGTGCATACCTTCACACCCCATTTCTTTCACAATTGCTTCAATATTAACGTCTCATTTACACTGCATCTTCAATATCCTCTTTAAGGCTCTCCGAATGAAAATTTATGTGTATTTCTTATGTTTTCCACGCGTTCTACATGCCCCACCTCTCTCGTCCTCCTTGATTTGATAACCATAACAATGTTTTTTGAAGATGTATATGCCTCTATGCAATATCTGTATATCAGTCTGCTTTTACCGTTCTCACGGTCTTGTCGCTTGCAGATTTCTTATACTTTTTCTTCTACCCTGAAGATGGAGGCGATACGTTCCTCCGAAACGTCGGTTAACACCACATATACACGGTGCCAAATCCCATAAGACTGCTTTCTTCAATATCTGTATTGTTCATAGAAATGAAAGAAACAACATGTGTATCTGCAGTAACAGAAATGCCGACGAATGCAGAAGAGAATACCTGATTGCAAAATGCGTGTAATCTGCACTGGAGTTTGCGTCTCTGTGTGTGTCCAATGAAAACGCCGTACGAAATGGAATACTTGGTACGGATGCTTTTCTACTATTGGTTATCCTGAAGGCGTTGTACCTAAAGTCTCCACCTAGGACGACACAAACATGCGAACTTCTAAGTAAACCAAATTAGCCAATTAACTAATTGGTTTACTAACTATGCTCTCACTAAATCAGACTATATAGTGTAGCAATTAACTAATTAACCATAAGCTTCTGGAGGCTCGCGGTAGCATAGCTTGGTGAGGCACTATCCTACAATCCGGAAGGTCGCGGGTTCGATTCCCGATTAGGTTACTGGATTCTTTAAATTTGCCTAATCTTTTCAGCCGCACTATGGCCCTAGGGTCGACTCGGCCTCTAACACAAAAGAATACTACGAATCTTAATGGGAGGTAAAAGTGGCTGGCGCGTAAGGCTGACAACCTTACCGCTATATGTGAGCCGATTGTCTAGAGAAAATGTGGGAGCCTCGATGTCTCACAACCTTATGGGCCTTCATGGCCTGTTACAGGGATAGCTTTACCTGTCTACCATAACAGACTGATCTGAACCGGCTACATCCTCGATGAGAGTCCAGTCTGTTATCGGTGTTACTGCTCGTTCTGTGCGGCAATGATGGGATTATACAAAATTCATGTCATTTTCTTTCTAATGTGTCCATTGTCTCGAAACGGTTTGCGCGACGTGAAAATATGAGAATCTACGCAAGAAATGCGAACTGAAATAATTATCTGTAGATTATGAATTGCTTCTCGCCTGGTGGATTCTAAAGGGTTCTGACGACGGTGTATATTACTCAGAATGAGAATCAAAATTAGTTCAATATGCCTACGAAGAGGGTAGACTGGGATGACGCTAGGATTTTGGAAATTGAAAGTAACAGCAGGTAGAGAAAATACAAGGAATCAGCCCATATGGAATGCTTAACCAATCCGATCAGCCCACCCAATTAGGACATTTCTCCAATCTGGATCCCCCTTATAAGCCATGAGGTTACCGACTCACAGAGGAGATCTGTATAACGTGACAGATTATTCATGGGTTTCTATAATGTTTTAGTCTCGAGTGTTCAGGTTTTACTCCACAGATGGCTATAACGGTAGGCACTACAGGTCTTCACATGTTCTCCGTTTCTTCTAAGCACTGGTGCTCATGCATTTGGTTTTGTTATCTAGGTGAGTAGCATAAATTTCTACCTCCTATCCTAGTCCCACGAATGTGCGTACCGTATCACAATTTTTGTGTGCATATTTTCATGTTATCTCCTGCCGAATGAGCCTGGTCTGAGGTAAGTAAATAGCTGTAGTGAAACTTACAACTCCGTGCGGGGGCAGGGACGTATAGATTAGCTGTAGTCCTGCGAGTCTTAGAAGGTGGCAAAAAGGGAACCCGGTGCCCGGTGCCCGGGGGACCTGACCCTCCTGGTTGAGGTAGTGACAACACTACTGGCAGGAACCAAACTTAATTTCCTGTAAAATATATAATTCTGGTCATAAGTACGAGATGTAATCAAATTCCTTCAAGTAGTTTCGGAAGTGCAACATTCCGAAGGCTATGGACAATTTATTCTATGCACAATGCGCAATGAAGGCCTGCAATTTGATTCCCATTAGACAACCCGTTCCTGCCTCGTCAAAAAAATGCAGGGCAAAATCATGACAAAGATAGGAAACAGATGTTTTGAAAATGTGGCACGGTTCAGATATTTGGGAACAACGATAACAGATCGAAGCCTGAGTCAGGAGGAAATTAAGAGGCGATTGAACTCGTGTAATGCTTGCTACCATTCAGTCCAGAACCTTTTGTCTTCTCGTCAGCTGTCTCAAAACATAAAAATTAGAATATACAAAACTATAATTTGCCTGTGGTTCTGTATGGGTGTGAAACTTGGTCTCTGACATTAAGGGAGGAACTTAGACTGAGGGTGTTTGAGAACAGGATGTTGAGAATATATGGACCGAAGAGAGAGGAAGTGACAGGAAGTTGGAGAAAACTGCATAATGAGGAGCTTCATAACTTGTACTCTTATCCAAGTATAATTAGAATGATCAAGTCAAGGAGGATGAAGTGGGAAAGTCGTGTAGCACGAATGGGGGAGACGAGGAATGCGTATAGGATATTGGTGGGAAAACCAGGAGGAAAGAGACCACAGGGAAGACCAAGGCGTAGGTCGGTGGACAATATTAGAATGGATCTTAGAGAGATAGGATGGGATGCTATGGATTGGATATGTGTGGCTCAGGATAGGGACAAGTGGACGGCTCTTGTGAACACGGTAATGAACCTTCGGGTTCCATAAAATGCTGGGAAATTCTTGAGTAGCTGCAGAATTGGCGGCTATTCCAGAAGGGCTCAGCTCCATGAGTAAGTAAGTAAGTAAGTAAGTAAGACAACCAGTGGCGGCCACTTTACTGTACAGCTTACGACACAATCAGAAACAAGAATGAGTTTCCATAGGAACGTCCCATTTGTTTCAATTTGGTAGTGTCTGGGAGTGTGAACTTTAATATGAACACAGAATTCCACTTCCTCTGTCCGACCGTTCATTACATACGTGAACTGTGTGACTTCTGTTCGGAAACATAACTGCACCAAAATATATCGGCACGAATGTGCTGAGTGCGGCATACTCCTTTCATGCAGGCTAGGGCCCATTTAATAGCAATTACCGGTTTATACAGAATAATCTAATAAGGGGTCATGAGATGGGTAGGGTATTTAACACGGATGGGAGAAATTGGACACAAATATAATTAAAACTGATTAGGAAAACCTGTTAAGATGAGGCTCTTGAGACATATAGACATAGATGGTAAGATATTACTAAATTAGAGCTTAACGAAATTGATTTTACGATGTGGTCCTGTTTCATCTGGCTAAGAATATGTACGAATTGTGAGATTTTGTGAATGCGGTAATGAAATTTTAGGTTTTGAGAAAAATGAATATGTTCATTATCGTTTTCGTAAGAACCCACAAATGTTAACTATCCTGAGCGTGATAAATCCAACCCAAAACCTTACACTTTCTGTTTAGGGATATATTTTAATATTATCTTTCTATATAAGTCTATGTTTTGCAAGTATCTCATGGTGTTCGGTTTTTCGACTAAAATTCTTAATGTATTCCTCATTTAAATATCGTACATGTAGGTTCTAAGTTAAGCTTCGAATCCTTTGGTTTTGTGTCTCATCATAAACATCAACATCATAGATGAAATTGTTGATCTGTTAGTGTTACGAGAGCTGAAACATTTTCTTCGGTTCTTCTGTCTCACGTCCCTGGCATATTCTGTCCTCCTGACTGCACAGAGAGAGCAGCTTCTGGATTTGTTCTGCAGACACTCTTTCAAGTTATTACGTAGTCCTCTGTACTCTTTCCTGATATATACGTAGTTTTCTTATTATCGCTGCCTTGCTAGTCCAGGTTCGTGCTCAATATCGCCATGTCATATCCAAGAACGTAATTAGAATGCACGTCTACTGCTTCATGTGGCTGCAAGTATCTCTTGTTGCAAGACAAAAATGGCCGTATCTACTAAAGATATTTCAGAACGTGTTTAACCATTTTCACATCTAACAATTAGCACGTAACAAGACTGAGAAGATTAATGAATCATACTGTTCACCTAACATTTTCGGGGCGATTAAATGTAAAATTAAGTTTTTTTTATTGCTAGTGGGATGGGACTAAGTCCCTTGTACTGCGGCCACTTCTGGCCTATTGTACCAGCCTCAGATGATACGTGAGGGTGCTTGTGGAGCAATTGGTGGAATGAAGATTGGCAGGGGAAACCGAAGTACTCGGAAAAAACCTGTCCCAGCGCCACTTTGTCGACCACAAATCCCACTTGACCAGACCCGGGATCGGACGCGGGCCGCCAGCGAGTAACAGCTTGAGCTATGGCGCGGCCAATTAAAGGGTTGATGGAAGTATAACAAGCATGGGAATGGTGGGAGAAATGTACACAAAATTTTTGTCATGAATTCTCAAATGAGAGACATCTTAAGAGACCTACAAGGCATAGATGGAAGGAGAATATCAAAATTGATTTTATGTAAGGCATGAAATGTTGGAGTTGATTTAGTTGAAGATAAAGGACAATGGGTGATTTTGAAAAGAATGTAATGAATCTTCATGCCTCATAATAGTACAGAGATAGTCTTGAGAAAGCTATTTATGACTGAATATTCTAACACATAACCGGTACCGTAGAGGTTATTCGGTTATTCATTAATTTCACAAAAGAAATAAAGTATATAAGTTCAAGTTTCCTATTCTATTTGGTCTACCCTCGTATTACCTTTATTCATATTGGTGCATTTAAGGGCGAAATACTGTCGTATCCAAGTACCATAAATCCATCAACCTGGTATATCCATTCCAATTGAAATTTCTGATACAAATAGAAGCGACCCGAGTTGGCATTTGAAAGTGACGAATGGGAGAGAAAAATCGTGTCTCTTCGAAATTAAAATTTCTCTCTTCAAATGAACGTGTGGTGTGGGGTGAGCAGGTTGGTGCAACACAAATGCGTGGATGTCATTCAATCAGCCATAACCACCCGGGTTAAATCCTCGCCTACTCGCATTCATGTAGCATCTTAATTCTGTGCAGCTCGTCCAACGAACTACATAGTGTTATATCCCAGAACATATAATGCTTCATAACCACCGGTGTCAGAACCTAAAATCCTACATCGTACTATGTTACCTGTGGCTAGACATCCTTACTGTTCAAAACTATGTATGCTGGGAAAACCTATCTATATATCTATCTATCTGCCTATCTGTCTGTCTATCTGCCTACCTACCTAATTAATTAAATGAGTCCTACTTGAGAAGCCGTCAGTTGCTTTGCTATTGGAATGTGTCCAAATATTTTATGGAACCCGAAGGTCCTTTGCGGTGTTCATAAGAGCCAGCCACTTCTCCCAATCCTCAGCCAGATGAATCTAACCCATTACAACCCATCATATTACTCTATGATCCACTTTAATATTATCCTTCCATCTACTGTTTCCATCCGCTTTTCCCGTCGAAACCCTACACGAATTCCTTTTAATTTCCATTCATGCTTCATACCCTGCCAATCTTACCCCCCTTAACTTCATCACTGTAATTATATTTCGTGATGAGTGCAAGTTATGAATCCCTTCATTATATAGTTTTCTTCGCCGTCTTTTTATTTCGTCCCCCTTCGGTCCGAAACAGATGAAGTGAATTGAATAGGCCAAGACATCGGGCAGGTTACCTACGCTGTTTAAGCTGCAGAGTTAGGAATGTCCCGTAATGATCACGAGCCAAATTTGGATGAAGACGGCCGTATCCTATTTGCGGGTATTATTCAGTGTTCTGCTGAGAGAAACTTCAGGTAGCCCCAATGCAACGCGGCCCAAACTCGAACTGTGTACCTCTGAACAGAAGTGTGGAGCGTTACCGCAACACCGAGCTGCTCGATAAGCAGACAGATTTAAGACTCACCTGAGGAATCTTAACTAATTGGACTGAGAATGCTCATGCAAGCGGCGAGTGTCAGGCTTTCCCCGTTGTGTGCTGGCAGTCTGATACGAGCAAGTGATATGCTGCACACGTAGAATATTTCCACATCCATCCATCTACCTATCTGTCTAGCTGGCTGTCTCTTTGTCTAATCTACTCCCGTTGCTCCCCTTGGAGCATAGCGCGTCCGTCAAACGTTTCGTTTTACTTCAGTTTCTTATCTTACACAGTCGGTAGGACTCATCGGACGGGGAATCAGCCCGACGCAAGGCCGCTACCCACACAAACAGAGAACAGACGCAAAAAACATCTACGCCTTGAATGGGATCCGAACCCACGATCCCAATGTTCGAACGGGTGAAGAAACTTCACGCCTCACACCGTGCGGCCATTGTGATCGGCTTGTTTACATATTAAGAACAAATTATCATTTGTAACTGACAGAATTATAGAAAGAAGCGTCTACGAACACTGGCAAACTCTATCAGTATAATCCATTCAACTGCAACATGCCAGCCACTTTGCTGCATTGATGATGCGATACGTTTGGGTTCTCAGTATTCAGCGATTAATCTAGGAGTCGACAGAATGATTAATTAATGCCGTGGGTACAAGATGATCTAAGGGCTTCGGAAAGGCATGAGGATAGCTCAAGTTCGGTAGGCTTGAGGTCCCGAATAGAGGAACATCAAGTAAGGCTTTATAGTACGAGAGTTAGTACGAGATAGCAACTCTCACAACACAAGATTGTCAGTTAACTCAAAATATCTCATCAGTGCTGAATTTCCTTTACACTTGCACAGATACAACTGCAGGAGTATAAACACTTTAGCTCTTATAGAATTTTACACAAAGTTATCACTGTCATAAAATCAACTAGACGCTTAGATAAATGTATTAGCACCATTAATTAGTATAAGCGTTAGCCGTACGATCGTTTAATTACAGTACAAAAATCCAAAGCACAGTCCATGATTTCTGTTTAGCTAGAGTTAAATATGGGACACGCGATAGTGTAGTTGGTTGAGGCACTATGCTACAAGCAGGAAGGTCGCGGGTTCAAGTTCCGATGAGGTCATTGGATTTTTTTTTAATTTATCTAATCCTTCCAGCCGCACTATGGCCTTGGGGTCGACTCAACCTCTAACAGAAATGAGTACCAGGAATATTCTTGGAATGTTCTTGGGGGTAAAGGGCGGCCGGCGCAAGGCTGACAACCTTACCGCCATCTATGAGCCGATTGTCTAGAAAATGTGGGAACCTCAACGTCTCACAACCCTGTGGGCCTCCACGGCCTGTTCACAGGGATACCTTTACTTTTTTTACAGTTAAATATACGTTACAATAATTGACTTTTAGGACACTGTCCAATGTCGTAATGAAAAAAGAATATTATTTAGTTGGGTCTAATCGATAGAGCTGGTCCATATCCTCAGATAACACGAGGACAGAGACCCAACACTTTCTCCGTATTGCATTATTTCCAAAAAGTCAATCAGTTTTGCCTACTTTCCTTAATTTGAAAAAAATTAAAGCAGGCTCACGTTTCACGTTGATGTTTCTTTTTGCATCCGCCTGACCGTGTATTCCTCTAATTTTTGTTAAGAGGTTTATGAGATAACATTTCTGTGCCTGTGCGCCCCCCC